>NC_041382.1:327778599-327796640 GCF_002162155.2 Triticum dicoccoides | reverse complement strand
TGGATCAGGAGGAGTGGGGGAGGGGGGAAGTGGGGTGCAGTTAGGCTAGAATTTTCGGGAAGGGAGTGGATAAGAGAGTGGGGGGCGCGGGGTGGGCCGGCCGGGTGGGTGGCCTGATGGCCTGCTGGGCTGGAGCCCAGTGGGGGCGTTTCCCCCTTTTTTCGTTTTTGTTAGTTTTTTTTGTTTTTGTGTTTTCCTTTTCCTTTTATTTATTTTTCTTTTCTGTTTCAATCCATTTTAAAATTCTTAGGCACTTTATAAAAATGTGTTTATTACACCATAATTAAATATGCAATTTATGGCACTGCCCGAACATTTTTGATTTAACTTTTGAAAAAATTTATTGTTTGTCATTTTTTAATTGATTTTTGAATTGTTTTGAACTAACGAAAGTTTAGCAACAGTAATCAAAGATGACATGGCATCATTAAAAGAGTTTTACTGTAGCCTAATTATTCGGGCGTTACACACATTTAGAGCCGTATGTATTTTGTAAATTTCTATGTCTACAATACTCTGCACGGAGCTACTCTAGCTAATTGCTCCTACTTTCAATATGTATCTATATCGAGACTTAAAGTCATCTAGATCGGTGTCAAAAGCTTGCATCAACGTAACTCTTTACGACGAACTCTTTTATCACATCCATAACCGAGAAATATTTCCTTAGTTCTTTAAGGATAATTTTGACCGTTGTCCAGTGATCTACTCCTAGATCACTATTGTACTCCCTTGCCAAAATCATGCTAAGGTATACAATAGGTCTGGTACACAACATAGCATACTTTATAGAACCTATGAATGGGGCATAGGGAATGACTTTTCATTCTCTTTCTATTTTCTATCATGGTCGGGTTTTGAGTCTTTACTCAACTTCACACCTTGCAACACAAGCAAGAACTCCTTCTTTGACTGTTCTATTTTGAACTACTTCAAAATCTTGTGTACTCATTGAAAATATATCAAGCATCTTGATTTATCTCTATAGATCTTGATGCTCAATATGTAAGTAGCTTCACCGAGGTCTTTCTTTGAAAAACTACTTTCAACCACTCCTTTATGCTTTCCAGAAAATTCTACGTTATTTCCGATCAACAATATGTCATTCACATATACTTATCAGAGATGTTGTAGTGCTCCCACTCACTTTCTTGTAAATACAGCCTTCACCGCAAGTCTGTATAAAACCATATGCTTTGATCACTTTATCAAAGCATATATTCCAACTCCGAGATGCTTGCACCAGTCCATAGATGGATTGCTGGAGCTCGCTCATTTTGTTAGCACCTTTAGGATTGACAAAACCTTCTGGTTGCATCATATACAACTCTTTTTTAAGAAATCCATTAAGGAATGAATTTTTGACATTCATTTGCCAGATTTCATAAAATGTGGCAACTGCTAACATGATTCGGACAGACTTTTTAAGCATCTATATGAGTGAGAAAATCTCATCGTAGTCAACACCTTGATCTTGTTGAAAACGTTTTGCGACAATTCGAGCTTTGTATATAGTAACACTACTATCATTGCCCGTACTCTTGAAGATCCATTTATTCTCAATGACTCACCGATCATCGGGCAAGTCAATCAAAGTTCATACTTTATTCTCATATATGGATCCCATCTCAGATTTCATGGCCTCAAGCCATTTTGCGGAATCTGGGCTCATCATCGCTTCCTCATAGTTCATAGGTTCGTCATGGTCTAGTAACATGACTTCCAGAACAGGATTACCGTACCACTCTGGTGCGGACCGTACTCTGGTTGACCTACGAGGTTCGGTAGTACCTTGATCTGAAGTTTCATGATCATCATCATTAGCTTCCTCACTAATTGGTGTAGGAATCATTGGAACTGATTTCTATGATGAACTACTTTCCAATTCGGGAGAAGGTACAATTACCTCATCAAGTTCTACTTTCCTCCCACTCACTTCTTTCAAGAGAAACCCCTTCTCCACAAAGAATCAGTTCTTAGCAACAAAATATCTTGCCTTCGGATCTGTGATAAAAGGTGTACCCAACAGTTTCTTTTGGGTATCCTATGAAGACGCACTACTCCGATTTGGGTTCGAGCTTATCAGTTTGAAACTTTTTCACATAAGCATCGCAACCCTAAATTTAAGAAACGACAGCTTGGTTTCTTGCCAAACCATAGTTCATACGGTGTCATCTCAACGAATTTAGATGGTGCCCTATTTAACATGAATGCAATTGTCTCTAATGCATAACCCCAAAACGATAGTGGTAAATTGGTAAGAGACATCATAGATTGCACCATATCTAATAAAGTACGGTTACGATGTTCGGACACACCATTACGCCGTGGTGTTCCAGGTGGCGTGAGTTGCGAAACTATTCCACATTGTTTCAAATGAAGACCAAAGTCGTAACTCAAATATTCGCCTCCGCGATCAGATCATAGAAACTTTATTTTCTTGTTACGATAATTTTCCACTTCACTCTGAACTTTTCAAATGTTTCAGACTTACGTTTCATTAAGTAGATATACCCATATCTGCTCAAATCATTTGTGAAGGTCAGAAAATAACGATACCCGCCGCGTGCCTCAACACTTATTGGATCGCATACATCAGTGTGTATTATTTCCAATAAGTCAGTTGCTCGCTCCATTGTTCCGGAGAATGGAGTCTTAGTCATCTTGCCCATGAGGCATAGTTCGCAAGCATCAAGTGATTCATAATCAAGTAATTCCAAAATTCCATCAGCATGGAGTTTCTTCATGCGCTTTACACCAATATGACCTAAATGGCAGTGCCACAAATAGGTTGCACTATCATTATTAACTTTGCATCTTTGGCTTCAATATTATGAATATGTGTATCACTACGATCGAGATTCAATAAACCATTCACCTTGGGTGTATGACCACAGAAGGTTTTATTCATGTAAACAGAATAACAATTATTTTTTGACTTAAATGAATAACCGTATTGCAATAAACATGATCCAATCATATTATGCTCAACGCAAACACCAAATAACATTTATTTTAGGTTCAACACTAATCCCGAAGGTAAAGGGAGTGTGCGATGGTGATCTTATCAACCTTGGAATCATTTCCAACACACATCGTCACCTCATCCTCAACTAGTCTTTGTTTATTTTGCAACTCCCGTTTCGAGTTACTACTCTTAGCAACTGAACTAGCATCAAATACCGAGGGGTTTGCTATAAACACTAGTAAAGTACACATCAATAATATGTATATCAAATATACCTTTGTTCACTTTGCCATCCTTCTTATCCGCCAAGTATCTAGGGCAGTTCCACTTCCAGTGACCATTTCCTTTGCAGTAGAAGCACTCAGTTTCAGGCTTGGGTCTAGCTTTGGGCTTCTTCATGGGAGTGGCAACTTGTTTGTCATTCTTCTTTAAGTTCCCTTTCTTTGCCTTGCCCTTTTACTTGAAACTAGTGGTATTGTCAACCATCAACACTTGATGCTCTTTCTTGATTTCTACCTTCGCTGATTTCAGCATCGCGAAGAGCTTTGGGAATCGTTTCCATTATCCCTTGCATATTATAGTTCATCACGAAGTTCTAGTAACTTGGTGATAGTGACTAGAGAACTCTGTCAATCACTATCTTATCGGGAAGATTAACTCCCACTTGATTTAAGTGATTGTAGTACTCATACATTCTGAGCACATGCTCACTCGTTGAGCTATTCTCCTCCATCTTCTAGGCAAAGTACTGTCAGAGGTCTCATACCTCTTCACACGGGCATGAGTATGAGATACCAATTTCAACTCTTGGAACATCTTATATGCTCCGTGGCGTTCAAATCATTTTTTAAGTCCCGATTCTAAGCCGTAAAGCATGGTGCACTAAACTATCAAGTAGTCATCATACCGAGCTTGTCAAACGTTCATAACGTCTGCATCTGCTCCTGCAATAGGTCTGTCACCTAGCGGTGCATCAAAAACATAAATCTTCTGTGCAACAATGAGGATAATCCTTAGATCACGGACCTAGTCTGCATCATTGCTACTATCATTTTTCAGCATAGTTTTTCTCTAGGAACATATCAAAAATAAACGGGGAGCTACATCGCAAGCTATTGATCTACAACATATTTATGCAAATACTATCAGGACTAAGTTCATGATAAGTTAAAGTTCAATTAATCATATTACTTAAGAACTCCCACTTAGATAAACATCCCTCTGGTCATCTAAATGATCACGTGATCCAAATCAACTAAACCATGTCTGGTCATCACGTGAGATGGAGTAGCTTTCAATGGTGAACATCACTATGTTGATCATATCTACTATATGATTCACGCTCGACCTTTCGGTCTCCAGTGTTCTGAGGCCATATCTGCATATGCTAGGCTCGTCAAGTTTAACCCGAGTATTCCACGTGTGCAAAACTGGCTTGCACCCGTTGTATGTGAACATAGAGCTTATCACACCCGATCATCACGTGGTGTCTCGACACGACGAACTGTCGCAACGGTGCATACTCAGGGAGAACACTTATACCTTGAAATTTAGTGAGAGATCATCTTATAATGCTACCGCCAAACTAAGCAAAATAAGATGCATAAAAGGATAAACATCACATGCAATCAAAATATGTGACATGATATGGCCATGATCATCTTGCGCCTTTGATCTCCATCTCCAAAGTACCGTCATGATCTCTATCATCACCATCATGACACCATGATCTCCATCATCTTGATCTCTATCAACGTGTCATCACAGGGTCATCTCGCCAACTATTGCTCTTGCAACTATTGCTATCGCATAGCGATAAAGTAAAGCAATTATTTGGCGCTTGCATCTTATGCAATAAAGAGACAACCATAAGGCTTCTGCCAGTTGTCGATAACTTCAACAAAACATGATCATCTCATACAACAACTTATATCTCATCACGTCTTGACCATATCACATCACAACAAGCCCCACAAAAACAAGTTAGACGTCCTCTACTATGTTGTTGCAAGTTTTACGTGGCTGCTACGGGCTGAGCAAGAACCGTTCTTACCTACGCATCAAAAACCACAATGTGGTATAGTGATTGCTTTTTGATGTTCAGAAAGAACCCTGTTCATTGAATCTGATTCAACTAAAGTTGGAGAAACAGACACCCACTATCCACCTTTGTGTGAAGCACGTCAGTAGAACCAGTCTCGCGTAAGTGTACGCATAATGTCGGTCTGAGCCGCTTCATCCAACAATACCGCTGAATTAAGAATCAACTAGTGACAGCAAGCAATATGTATATACCCACGCCCACAACTTCTTTGTGTTCTACCCGTGCATATAACATCTACGCATAGACCTGGCTCTGATACCACTGTTGGGGAACGCTGTAATTTCAAAAATTTCCTACGCACACGCAAGATCATGGTGATGCATAGCAACGAGAGGGGAGAGTACATCTACGTACCCTCATAGACCGTAAGCGGAAGCGTTATGACAACGCGGTTGATGTAGTCGTGCGTCTTCATGATCGACCAATCTAGCACCAAAGATACGGCACCTCCGCGATCTGCACACGTTCAGCTCGGTGACGTCCTGCGAACTCACGATCCAGTAGAGCTTCGAGGGAGAGTTTCATCAACACGACGGCATGATGACGGTGATGATGATGCTAACGGAATAGGGCTTCGCCTAAGCACCACTATGATATGACCGAGGTGGATTATGGTGGAGGGGGCACCGCACACAGCTAAGGGATCAATAATCAACTTGTGTGTCTATGGGGTGCCCCCTGGCCACATATATAAAGGACGAAGGGAGCAGGAGGCCGACCCTCATAGGGCGCGCCCAAAGTGTGGAGTCCTACTATTACTCCCTCGTCCTAGTAGGATTCCACCTCCCACATGGAATAGGAAAAAGGGAAGGGAGAATGAGAAGGAAGGAAGGGGGCGCCCCCTTTCCCTAGTCCAATTCGGACCAGTCCATGGGGAAGGGGCGCGGCCACCCTTGAGGCATTTCTCTCCTTCCCCGTATGGCCCATTAAGGCCCAATACGAATTCCCGTAACTCTCCAGTACTCCGAAAAATACCCGAATCGTTCGGAACCTTTCCGATGTCCGAATATAGCCTTCCAATATATCGATCTTTACGTCTCGACCATTTAGAGACTCCTCGTCATGTCCCCGATCTCATATGGGGCTCCGAACAAACTTCGGTCATCAAATCACATAACTCATAATACAAATCATCATAGAACGTTAAGCGTGCGGACCCTATGGGTTTGAGAACTATGTAGACATGACCGAGACTCATCTCCGGTCAATAACCAATAGCGGAATCTGGATGCTCATATTGGTTCCTACGAAGATCTTTATCGGTCAAACCGCATAACGATATACGTTGTTCCGTTTGTCATCGGTATGTTACTTGCCCGAGATTTGATCGTCGGTATCTCAATACCTAGTTCAATCTCATTACCGACAAGTCTCTTTACTCGTTCCGTAATGCGTCATCCCGTAACTAACTCATTAGTCACATTGCTTGCAAGGCTTATAGTGATTTACATTACCGAGAGGGCCCAGAGATACCTCTCCGATACTCGGAGTGACAAATGCTAATCTTGATCTATGCCAACTCAACAAACACCATCAGAGACACCTGTAGAGCATCTTTAGAATCACCCAGTTACGTTGTGACGTTTGATAGCACACAAGGTGTTCCTCCGGTATTCGGGAGTTGCATGATCTCATAGTCTGAGGAACATGTATAAGTCATGAAGAAAGCAGTAGTAATGAAACTGTAACGATCATCGTGCTAAGCTAATGGATGGGTCAAGTCAATCACATCATTCTCTAATGATGTGATCCCGCTTATCAAATGACAACTCTTTGTCCATGGCTAGGAAACTAACCATCTTTGATTAACGAGCTAGTCAAGTAGAGGCATACTAGTGACACTCTGTTTGTTTATATATTCACACATGTACTAAGTTTCCGGTTAATACAATTCTAGCATGAATAATAAACATTTATCATGATATAAGAAAATATAAATAACAACTTTATTATTGCCTCTGGGGCATATTTCCTTCACTCTAGACCTCTGTTTTGCCTTAATTTCTTCTTGAAGCCAGATTTTCTGGAGCTCACATTGGGTGGACTTGAGCCTTGAAAATTCAGCATTATAAAGAACCACTGTTTCAGACTTTATATCTAACTTATCATATTCCTCAAGGAGGATTTTCTTATATCTTCTGAGTTGAGCCTCCTCATTGGAACTCCACCCTTTTGTCACTCTTCTAAGCTTCCTAATCTTATCTTGCCAGTTATCCATGGGGTTGGTTTTGGAGGTAGGCTCATTCCAAATTCAGCTGATTAATTTGGAGAAATCCTCCCTAATTAACCACCATTTCTCCATCTTATAGATACTACTTTTTATAGTTTGTTCCACTCCAGATTCCCAGATAATGGGGACATGATCACTGCCACACCTAGGTAATGCATTACATGAGGCTAAAGGAAAAATCTCATCCAATTCAGTATTGCAGAACAACCTATCTATGGTAGACATGATGATGTCCACCTGATTGTTGGACCTCGTGAATTTTCTACTGGCCAACTTAATTTCTAGGAGACTCTAGATCTCTATCCAAGCATTGAAGTTGTCACACCACCTGTGGTTGACTACTCCATTGCTTTTCTCGTTAGCAAATCTAACAAGGTTAAAATCACCTCCAGTCAGAGTAGGATGGGGGCACTCTAAGAAGAGGGAATGCAACTTAGAGAGGAAAGCTTCCTTGCCTTCTTCATAGGGTGACCCATAAACAATAATGATTCTAAAAGTGGTATCATTACTTTTTAATTTGAGGACACAACTCACAGAGAAATCAAGATGAGACCAAGAAATGACCTCAAAGATATCTGCATCAACTCCCATCAAAATACCTCCAGCAGAGCCTTTTGATGGGAGGTGGTGCCAAGAAAAATTCTTACTACCTACTAGAGACTTAAGGTATAAATCTGAGAAGTCATCTTTCTTTGTTTCCTGGAAACCCAAGATTGAGGTTTGATGTTTCCTAATAGTTTCCACAATTAGGGTTTTCCTCCCAGGGGCATTTATACCTCTCACATTCCAGAAAATAGCATTCATGGAAAAACTTTGTTCTTGGGGTGCTTGCTCCGTTTGTGGTTGCAGACCAAATTCCATAGATTCTCAGAATTTAAACTACTACTATGATTCACCCCATTATCTACACTATCTTTTTGGGGGGTGGTGAATCCTGATTCAGGACCAACAGTCCTGTCAGGATCCTGGACATTATGAAAAGGTAGAGTAACTAAATCTACTTTCCTAGGATCTACATCAATCCCTATCTTGGATGCAACAGTGAGGAAATGGGATTATTGAAGAGAGAGAAAGGAGTGGAACATGTACCTTGCTCCTTTTTGTTACTGCATCATGGGACTCCTTGAGTTGTTGAGCTTTCTGATGATTGTCCTTCCATCTCCAGCATGTCTAGCACTGGCCCTGGGGGCTTGAGTAGGCCCCCATTTCCCATTCTTCTTAGTCTGGAGGGGGAGGGACTCCACTTCATACTGTTAGGGTAGCTCAGCAACCTCATTGCTCAAAGTCTCCTTGTCTTGCATCTCTTCTTGTAATTCATCTCATTCATCTTCAGTATCTATATCCTCATTATTCCATCCTTCCATTTCTCTCAAGATTCCAAAGCCATCCAAGTTATCATTGTTGTCCATAAAATAGTCTAGAGCACTGGTTCTGATCTGCTGTAGAGATGTTGGCGCTTGAGACTTCAAGAGGGAAGTAGGGGTGGGTGGTTCTGGGATCATGGACAGCTGGTTGAGGGTGGGTTTTCTGGGTCTCCTCTCCCACCATCAGTATTGGAGCCGCTGTCGGAGCCTGACTTGGTGTTTTTATGCAGCCTGAGTTGCCAGATGTCCCATCACTTCCCTTGTCTGTTTCCATTGAGACAGTGTTGTTGGCTTTTGGGGGATCTTGCACCACTACATCAGTATCAGCTTGGGGAGGTTCCACTTCAATCTGGATCCTATACAGCTTCCCCTGGATCCCAAACACCCTTTTTTGTGGAATTCTTGACACGGCGCAAATAGCTTTGAGTCGATTTTATGAGGTGTCCCTGATCTTTCACTCGCGCAAACAGCTAGAAGAAATAATTTTTGAGAGAAGAAGTGTACGTGCAGAAGAACTAGTAGCTAGACTAGATGGATGGATGGATTGTAGGGATCGGAAAGTAGTAGAAGATGTGTACGTGGTAGTTGTAGTACTTGGATAGATGGAGGATTAAGCTAATGACGATTAGTGGCGGCGACGGTGACAGAGTAATCAACAGAGGAGATTAGAAGTAGATGGAGAAGCAAAAGAGAGATTGGATCAATCCTGGAAGACCAAGAACCGAACAAAACTAATGCCCTGGCAATCTAGGTCACCGGAACACATGCAATCATCAAACCAAGATTATGGAACGCAGGAACACTGATGCGGCGCATCCATTAGATGATTTTCTGAGTATTTTCTTCACGTATGCTAAAAACTAAACCTAGACAAAGTTGCACCCCTTGCTTATATAGGTGGTGCGTAACACCTGGGCTAAGCCCGACCTAGACTAGGACACGATAAGGACTCCTCATCAATTACAAGTTGTAAACTAGGAAATCTGAACAAACTAGGAAAAATAAATAAATAAGACACACGTACGTATACTTGCATGTATGGTTGCTAGGCCAAAACTAAAATGAACTTGATGGTGCAACCTTCAAACTTTCATTTTGCTGGCTACGTTGAAGTATGGACAAGGTGTTCTGAATGTGGGCTTCACTTCTTCCTGAGGCACAAGCGTATCATATGGAACAGGCTTCACACCTAAGATCCCCCTCTGTTCTATAGCACACATGATCTTCTTATGACGTAGAGCGGGAACCACATACTTTTGCATCTTGCTTTCATAGCGAGCCTCCCGATTGTCTGATATTTTACTTGACAGTAACAGTGGAATGACAAGAGCACCTGTGTTGTCCATATCATCCTCTCCCCCTTTAAGCGAAACCGTCCTCGGTTTTGAGGTACTCTTCAAAAAATCCTTTTATACAAACACATGATCAATCTTGATAGCATTGTTACCCATAGGTTGCAGCACCCGTTTGATGCCAACATCTCGGAACACATAAGTGTTAGACCTCCCCTCATGTATAGCATTGCGATCATATTGCCACGGACGACCCAATAGCAACTGACACACATCCATTGGCACAACATCGCAAATCACCTCATCATAATATGTGCCAATATTGAACTTTACGCGTACCTTGTGAGTCACCTTCAAACGTCCAGAGTTGTACAACCGCTCAATGCAGTGTGACTATGGATGTGGCCATGCCTTCAATCCTAAAGCATCCACCACACGCTTGCTTACGATGTTGGTGTAGCTCCCTCCATCGATAATGTAACACCCCGGATGTAACTTGCCATATTTGTACTCCGACTCTTGCCATTTTCGGTGTTAAGTTATGAGATTCCCTTCGTGGTTGGGTTTTTGTCTTCGTTTTACATTTTCTTTATGTCATGCATTTCATATCATGTCATCATGTGCATCTCATTTGCATACGTATTCGTCTCATGCATCCGAGCATTTTCCCCGTTGTCCGTTTTGCTATCCGACACTGCCACGTCCTCCGCCGCCCCCTTTTGTCTCTTTTCGTGAGCGGGTGTTAAACATTCTCGGAATGGGCCGAGATTTGCCAAGCGGCCTTGGTACACCACCGGTAGACCGCCTGTCAAATTTCGTGTCATTTGGAGTCCGTTTGACACTCCAACGGTTAACCAGGGAACCATAAAGGCCTCATGTGTGTTGCAGCCCAACACCCCTCCAAAACGGCCCAATAACCCTTCCAAACCACTTCCATGTTCTCCGCCGTCAGATCACGATCGCGCGGGCGAAAACCGCACCTCATTTGGACACTCCAAACTCCTTCTGCGTATAAATAATCATTCCCCCGTCCAAATCTGAGAGAGAGCACCCTAACCCTAATCCGCCTCGTTTTCTGTGCCCCAATAGTGCCAGCCGCAGCCTCCCACCGCGCGGACCTGCCAGATCCATCTCCGGCCCACCCAAGCCCATCTGGGCCCGAGCGCGCCACCGCCCGCGTCTATCTCGCCGGAGTTTTCCCCGCCGCTCGTCGCCGTCGTCACCGGCAAGCTCCACCACCGGAGTTTCCTCGGCATCCGCTCCACACCGCCACCGCCCGTCCTCTGCGCTGCCACCTCGCCGCTCCGCCGCGGTCCGCTGCATTGTCCTGCTCCTGCACCCCGCTCGTCGCGCTCGAGTCGGATCGGGAGGAGCCCGATCCCGAGCTCGTCTCCGCCGCCGCGTCGCCGGACTTCGTCCCCACCGCCTTCCCTTGATCCGTGCCGCCCCATGCCCCCGTTCATCTCCGCCGCCCCGAAGCTCACCGCCGGCCCCCTCGCCTTCGGATCCGGGCCGGAGCCGCCCGATCCGGCCACCCGACGCCCGATCCGGCCGGTCCCCGTCGTCGGCCGCCCTACCTGTGCGCGCAAGCAAAGGGAGAGGGACGACCGCGCCCAGTGCCGTCACGTGGGCCTCGGCCTCCCAGGCCCATGTCCTCCTCGGCCCGCCTGGCCTGCCTCACCTCCTCTTCTCATGGGCAGAGCCCATGGTGAGCGCCCCTACCCTCCTCTCTGTGCGTCTTTTAGATATCCTGTGCTCATGCGATTTTGACCGAGTCTGGGAAACTTCATGTCATATGTGCATATTGTGATGCCTCTAACTTCATGTGTGTTGCTCCGTTTTGGGCGTGCAATATATCAAAATGTTCATCATGATGTGCTATTTATTTCATTCTATTGTGACATGCTTGTTTGAGTCCATCTTGATGCCCAAATCGTGGATGCAAGAGTGCTATAAATTGTTAGGTGCTGATTCTTATCAGAGTATGAGGATTTGTCATTTTTGTCACATTTGTTGTGTGCTTCATATGAACATGAGCTCTACATGTTTTTTGGTCTATGTCATGCCATCTTTACAGGGGTGTATGCCATGTATTTGTGTGATCTTTGTGGTTTCTAGCACAAGCATGCAAAGTAGCCTTCGTGATATTGCTGATTTCAGGGACTTAGGATTTTGCTAAGTCCTTGCTTCGCTGTTATTTTTATACCATGTATCCATGATGCTACAGTGAGATCCATGCTTGTTTTGAGTTGCTTCAGTAGGGATGATTTGTACATATGGTTGTGCTCTATCCATCCATGCCCTTGTTTGCAATTATGGAGTGCCCTAGCATGTCTTAATATTGCTCTACTTTTGCTATAAAATGTTCCTAGCAGATTGTTTACATGTTAATCAATTTTGCCATGGTTGTTGTAGTTGATCCATGCATGTTATAAACTTTTTCTTTCCATGGTTAGCTTCATGAACACGTATTCTTGCTGATGCTATGCTTATCTTGTCATGCAATGCCTTGTGGTGAGTGCATCAAGCTCGCAAAGATGCCTTCATAATTCTGTTTATGACATGCTCTGTTTTCTGGGTGCCATAATATCTTCTGTGCCTTTTTGGCTCTTGATCAGTAAGGGATTTTTGATCTATGCATTTAGTAGTCTCATATCATGCCTTTGTTTGCTATGATCTGTTCCTGTAGCATGTAGTTAGCTTGCCTAAACCTGGCTTCCTGATGTTATTTTCTGGCATGTTAGTATTTTCACTAAGTCTATGAAGCTGATATCTTTTGCACTTTTGCCATGCTTGTTTGAACCTGCTCTTGTGTGATTTAGTTGTAGCTCAGTTTCATCTTTTGTCAAGCATCTTGACTAGATCAATGCCATGTGCTTTGTTGTTATGTTGGAGTGCAGTAGCTTAGTTTCTTGTTGCATTCTAGATGGCATCGTGTTGTTAATCGCAGAATTGTGTCATTCTTGTTTTGCTTGCCATTTGCAAACCGTGCATCCGATTCCGGTGATCTTTATATCGATTTCGACCGAAATCAACTCATCTTTCCAGCGGCACACTTAGTTTGCCAAGTTGATGCTTTGTTCAATCTTTCCCTTCCGGAGCACGCATATGCATTGCATATCACATCTCGCATGTCATGCCATGTTTTGCATCATGTTGCTTGTGCATTGCATCGTGACTGATTGTTGGTCCTTTGCTTGTGTTCTTGATTTAGGTAGAGCCGGGAGACGAGTACGTGACCGACGAACCCGTTGAGTACGCTTACGAAGATCAAACTTTCGTCAACTCTGAGAACTTTGTAGGCAAGATGACCATACCCTCGAAATCACTTCTATCTTTGCTTGCTAGTTGTTCGCTCTATTGCTATGCCGCGATACCTACCACTTGCTATATCATGCCTCCCATACTGCCATGTCAAGCCTCTAACCCACATTTCCTAGCAAACCGTTGTTTGGCTATGTTACCGCTTTGCTCAGCCCCTCTTATAGCGTTGTTAGTTGCAGGTGGAGATGAAGTTTTGTTCCATGTTGGAACATGGATATTGTTGGGATATCATTATTATATCTTGTTTACTTTAATGCACCTATATACTTGGTAAAGGGTGGAAGGCTTGGCGTTATGCCTGGTGTTTTGTTCCACTCTTGTCGCCCTAGTTTCTGTCATACCGGTGTTATGTTCCTTGATTTTGCGTTCCTTACACGGTTAGGTGTTATGGGAACCCCTTGACAATTCGCCTTGAATAAAACTCCTCCAGCAAGGCCCAACCTTGGTTTTACCATTTGCCTACCTACCACCATATACCATGTCCCTTGGGTTCTACAGACTCAAGGGTCATCTTTATTTTAACCCCCCCCCCCGGCCAGTGCTCCTCTGAGTGTTGGTTCGAAACGGCCAATCTGCGGGGCCACCTCGAGGCAACTTGAGGGTTGGTTTTACTCGTAGCTTGACCTATCCGGTGTGCCCTGAGAACGAGATACGTGCGACTCCTATCGGGATTTGTCGGCACATCGGGCGGCTTTGCTGGTCTTGCTTTACCATTGTCGAAATCTCTTGTAACCGGAATTCCGAGAGTGATCGGGTCTTCCCACGAGAAGGAATATCCTTCGTTGATCATGAGAGCTTGTCATGGGCTAAGTTGGGACACCCCTGTAGGGTTTTGAACTTCCGAAAGCCGTGCCCGTGGTTATGGGCAGATGGGAATTTGTTAATGTCCAGTTGTAGAGAACTTGACACTTAACTTAATTAAAATGAATCAACTGCGTGTGTAGCTGTGATGGTCTCTTTTCGACGGAGTCCGCGAAGAGAACACGGTTTCGTGTTATGCTTGAACGTAAGTAGTTTCAGGATCACTTCTTGATCTTTTTAGCTTCTCGACCGTGCTTTGCTTCTCTTCTCGCTCTCTTTTACGTAAGTTAGCCACCATACATGCTAGTGCTTGCTGCAGCTCCACCTCACTACCTTTCCTACCCATAAGCTTAAATAGTTTTGATCGCGAGGGTGTGAGATTGCGGAGTCCCCGTGACTCACAGATACTTCCAAACAGATGCAGGTGCCGATGATGCCAGTGCAGGGGACGCTACCGAACTCAAGTGGGAGTTCGACGAGGATTCGGGCCGTTACTATGTTTCTTTTTCGGATGATCAGTAGAGGAGCCCAGTTGGGGCAATCGGGGATCTAGCATTTGGGGTTGTCTTTCTTTATTTTGGTTCCATAGTCGGACCTTGATTGTATTCTGGATGATGTATGATATATTTATGTATTGGGTGAAGTGGCGATTGTAAGCCGACTCTTTATCCCTTTCTTATTCAGTACATGAGATGTGTAAAGATTACCCCTCTTACGACATGCCTACCATGCGGTTATGCATCTAAGTCGTGCTCCGACACGTGGGAGATATAGCCGCATCGTGGGTGTTATAGATAATCAACTTGCAACACTTGTTTTTGATCTTGCATTGTGACTGAAAAAATTTCCACCGCTGTCCTGAACTTGGAATTTGATCCTCTTTAGCTCGCTGCACCATGATGCATGGCATATCATCATAATCTAAAGGATAGCACATGATAGGATTAGATTCACTTTCCCCTTTCTTGGGTTCATCAGACTCTGAGTCAGTTTTGTCTTCGGAAACATATCCATCATTAACAAGGAGCACTCTCTTCTTGTTTGGACAATCAATGCGTTTGTGTCCCCTACCTCCACATGTGTAACAAACAATCTCACTAGTACGCATAGCAGACTGCGCACTTGAATCAGCCCTTGAAGCCACTTTGCTCGCGGCCATAGATTCTTTGCTCATCTCCTTGTGATTGGTAGCAGCTGACCTATAGGATGAAGCTGGATTGACATTATCATCGTGATGCAAATAGGAACGTCGCCCCATGCTGAAATTGGTGCGGCCTTTGGAAACTTGCTTGGCTTTGACCCACTGTTCGGCACGCTCCGCTTGATGAAGAAGCTCTTGCATATCATTATACTGCCTCAAATCAACACGGTCACGTATATCCTCATTCAACCCCTCAAAGAAGCGTGTCATTGTTGCATCATCAGACTCATGCACATTAGTTCTGATCATCAGAACTTGCATCCGTTGGTAATACTCATCCACCGTCATGGCTCCTTGAAGAAATAAGCTGGCACAAAGCGAGCACGCATTGTACGCTTCATCTCACGCCACGATTCTGGTTGTGCGTCATTGCGGTTGAGTTGATCCCATCAAATTAATGCATAACCTGAAAATTCAAGAGAAGCAAAACGAATCTTCCGCTCCTCAGAGTAACAGTGGTTATCAAAAATTTGCTCCACACGCATCTCCCACTCAAAGTACTCCTCAGGACCGGCCTTGCCTGTGAACGAAGGTATAGTAATTTTTATTCTACCAATACCTCCGTCCTCGTCCTCATCGCGGCGCCGCCTTGGTCCATCATCACGGGGACGAGCATCCTGTCATGGTCGGTGAGGCAAGTCGCCGCGAGCATCAGAACCATCCACGGACTCAGCATCATTATCATCATTGGCAACGTCCGCATCACGGACATGTCGAGGTGCTCGTTGCTGCAGGGCATGTTGTGCCCTCGCTGGCGCAGCCGCGTTGGTTGCCCTTGCCTCTAGACGGCCGAGGGCTGCCTGCATGGCCTGGAACCCGTCGGTCACCGTCTCGTAGAGGGCCTTCATGCGGTTGTCGAAGTGCTGGTATGTAGCCTTGAACATAGCACGGACACCTGGGTCCAGATCGGGGCCATATTGCGGCGGCCCATCATCCTCTCGCACCTCATCCTCGTCACGCTTGCTTGCAGTTGACATCGCGCGCAGTGATAAACCTGGCGCTCTCTGATACCAACTGATACGGCTCAAATAGCTTTGATTCGATTTTATGAGGTGTCCCTGGTCTTTCACTCGCGCAAACAGCTAGAAGAAATAATTTTTGAGAGAAGAAGTGTACGTGCAGAAGAACTAGTAGCTAGACTAGATGGATGGATGGATTGTAGGGATCGGAAAGTAGTAGAAGATGTGTACGTGGTAGTTGTAGTACTTGGATAGATGGAGAATTAAGCTAATGACGATTAGTGGCGGCGACGGCGACGGAGTAATCAACAGAGGAGATTAGAAGTAGATGGAGAAGCAAAAGAGAGATTGGATCGATCCTGGAAGACCAAGAACCGAACAAAACTAATGCCCTGGCAATCTAGGTCGCCGGAACACATGCAATCATCGAACCAAAATTATGGAACGCAGGAACACAGATGCGGCGCATCCATCATATGCTTTTCTGAGTATTTTCTTCACATATGCTAAAACTTAAACCTAGACAAAGTTGCACCCCTTACTTATATAGGTGGTGCATAACACCTGGGCTAAGCCCGACCTAGACTAGGACACGATGAGGACTCCTTATCAATTACAAGTTGTAAACTAGAAAATCTGAACAAACTAGGAAAAATAAATAAAAAGACACACGTACGTATACTTGCATGTATGGTTGCTAGGCCAAAACTAAAATGAACTTGGTGGTGCAACCTTCAAACTTTCATTCTGCTGGCTCTGTTGAAGTATTGACAAGGTGTTCTGAATGTGGGCTTCACTTCTTCCCGAGTCACGAGCGTATCATATGGAACAGGCTTCACACCTAAGACCCCTCTCTGTTTTGTAGCACACATGATCTTATTATGACGTAGAGCGGGAACCACATACTTTTGCATCTTCATTTCATAGCGAGCCTCTTGATTGTCTGGTATTTTACTTGACAGTAACGGTGGAACGACGAGAGCACCTGTGCTGTCCATATCAATTCTCCTGTGATCCTTGCATGAGATCTTGACTCTGATGGTTTCATAGAAACTCTGGAAATTATGCTGCCAGTCTACATCCAGCAACACCCCCAAAAGTTGAGTTGATTTGGTCTAGGACAGTCCATTCACATCATTTGGGGTTGAGCTTTCTGAGTTTTAGCCAAACCTCTTGCAGTTCTTCTTCAGTAGTGACACCTCCCAGCCAAACTTCCACCTTAACTATTGTGTTCTCTTTGGACAATCCAAAACATGGATACCCAACCACTTGTTCCACATCAATTTCTGAGGGGGGGGGGGGATTTGACCAGGAAGGTCCATTCATCCAACTTGTTGATGCCTCATGGCCAGTTAGTTTTATAAATGCTTGCAAACTCCTTGGCTAGCTCTTTTTTAGTGACTTCTCCTTACTCCACAAAGACAATCCCTACATTTTTGAGCCATCCCTGGTGTTGAGCATTAATATCTGGCATATCTAGGTGGTAGAAACCCAAGCCTTGAGCAGCTCCACCCACATATTTGGCAGATGAGTGAGGCTTTCTTCTAGTGGGGCAGTCTTCCACCTTGTGATTGATCATCTTGCATATAAAGCACCCTTTTGGCTTGGTGCATTTGTCTTTGTGGTGTCCTGGGTCTCCACAATTGAAGCAGGTGACACTGGTGTAAGACATCAGACCTGGATTTGCTTCTTGTTTCTGAACCAGCTCTTGCTTCTTTTTCTGCTGCACCTTCCCTTGGTTTTTGCTCTGCTGGGAACCTCCTCCATGGCTATCACTTGTGTCTGAGGATTGCTCCCC
>NC_041382.1:327770748-327778362 GCF_002162155.2 Triticum dicoccoides | reverse complement strand
CAAGGTTGCTGTGGGAATTGGCCAGGGAATTGCCCCGGGAAGGCCCATGGTGGGGGAGGCCCCTGAAAACCAAAACCAAAGACGGCGGCTGTCCTCCACCTGCCCCTGCTCCGGCGTGCATCTTCTCGTGCTGCCAGCTATTTGATCCATCTCCTCTTCCTCCCTTGCTTTTTCCACGGCCGCGGCCTCTTCCACCATCAGCCACGGGTGGATCTGCGGTGGTGGCAGATGAGTTGGGGGAGGGTGGGGCGGCGGCGGGGGGAAGGGGGAAAGAGGTAGCGGAGGGAACCCTAGTCTCAGCCTCCCCTCCCGCACCACTTTTTATAGGAATCCATAGCTGACTATACCTATCTTCTGCCTCGTCAACTTGGCTACCTGTAAAGTCACCTGATGATTTGGTCACCTTTTTCACCAAATTTTTGAGAGCTCGGTTGGCGCTTCTCCCTCTCCGAACGACCCTGAACCCTCCAGAGAGCTCCATGACCAGAAGAGCTTCAGTTTCGTCAGAAGGCACGATCATCTGAGGCCCTGATTTGGAAGTGCCGCACCTCTCATCAGCTCTTGGCTCTCCAGAGGCTAGGCTCGGAAGAATGCCTCCCAGCGCACTCTTCTTCTCCTGATTCTTGAGCTCCTCGCTGCCAGCGCCCACGCAAACACCATTGTTGGTTGAGTAGTTTGGTTCGACGCTATCAGTGCGAGCTCGCTCTTTGTTGCATGGACCAGAATACGGGTTACCAGCTTCTGAATCGAACCTGAACCTCTCCTGGGCAGACGCAGGTCCCTCAACAGACATCTGATGTGCTCCATGATCAATCTCTCCTCTGCTTCCCTTTCTGAATCCGACTGCGTTCCTGGCGCACTCATGGTGGGAGTGGTAAGCAGAGAAGGGGAGAAACACACTATCCATACCTCCAGGCCGCTTCTGCTCGCAAACCTTATCCATCGTTGCCATGCCCAACCAAAATTGCTTTCCCCACTCGTGACACTCAGGTCCAAGAGAGTCACTGTTGCAGATCTGGTCAATTTTCAGTCCGTTGCCGGAGTAGGGGAGAGGTACGACCAAGGGTCAACCTCCTCCGAGTCCGATGGCGGTGCCGATGGTAGCTTCCCTTCTATGCATTCCCACCTTGCGCGCCTCTGTGGATCTGCACTCTTGGCCTCTGCCCTCGCCCAATTGACGAAATCCTTCGGAGGGGCAGACGGATGCGGCATCCTCCTCTTTTCCTCTCTGCTGCCCTCGAAGTAGATCCTCCTTGCCAGGTTGAGAAGCTCCTGATCCGTGATGTCGCCGTAGGTCTCGATCCCCCACGACGCCCATACCTTCATCTCCGGATCTGGCTCCGCCTCCGCCTTCTGATGCAGCCGCCTCCACTCCCGAACACATAGGAGGTAGGAGGATGCGTCGTCCCGGATCCGCATGGCTCTCTCCGTCCATCTCCGCTCCCTTGTCGCCCGCAGCGTCGCCGGCGACACCGACCCAATCGGGCGCAGCATCTCCGGGAAGGCCCAGTACACAAAGGGGGGAGGCAGGTACGGCACCGTCGAGCCCGGACGGGGCGGCGAGCAGGTGGATCTGGAGCTGCGCGGCATGGGGGGCGTGGTGCGGGGATTCGCCGTTGCGAGCAGATCGGCGGCGGGATGTGGTAGGTGGGGTGGTGTCGCGGTTGCAGTCGCGAGAGAGAGCATAGGTTGTAGTACAATAAATATATGCACTAAGCTTTCAATCTTCCTTTTCTTGCTTGTTTACTGTGATAAGATAGAAATAAATTACCTTCAGAACATTTGTTTTGCCCAAAGTATGGACAAGCCTGAAGCTGCAGCCTGCTCAATGGTTAAAAGCTGATGTCTTGACCGTCTCTCCAGCTTCTGCATGCAGTGGAGGGATAGACTTCACATTTTTGGTGTCCTGCTCAATGGTTAAAAGTTGATGTCTTGACCGTCTCTCCAGCTTCTGCACGCAGTGGAGGGATAGACTTCACATTTTTGGTGTTGTCAGCAACGCACACTATATTAGATTTTCTGCAGGCATGCTAGAAGGCAGGTTCAGTTGAAATGCATACCTGCTTTTATCATCAGTCTGCCACAGCAAACAAACAACACCCAAATAAAATATACTGTTCACTCAAGATTCAGACTTTCTTTCCCAGACACTTGACACGTTTTTTTACCCAGTTTGCATAAACATAAAACATCACATTTGCTTAAAAACAAGATAGAAATGCTCCTCAATAGTATCTCAGGCATGAGCAACAACGCAATGCCGTAGAGGAAAATCAAGAGTAAGAATTTGTCTTGTTCAGAACTTGCGTCTGCATTTTCACAAGCTACTCAAATGGTAACCATATTTGAAGCTGAAATTAACAAACAGAAGCCTGCAGCAGTGCAGCAACACAGTGTTGACCAAGTTCAGTTAGTGCACACTTGCTGCAGATACATCACTGAGCAATACAAATAAAACACTGCAAAAAAGGTACATTTTACACCTCTTCAGCGAACCATATTCAGCACAAGGTAGAGAGAGGGTCACACAACATACATAGTTCATCTTATAGATTGGATCAATGAGTTCAGTCACACAGCACACAACGGAGAACAAGAAAAATTGACGGGGGATAACTCATCCCAACAATGTCAAAAGAGCTGCCGATTCAGGGCGGCGTACGTGCATCAGTTGACAAAGTTCTAGAGTGCAAAGCATGGCAAGGGCAATCCAGCAAGCTTTTGCTCAGGAACCCTCACCTCCACAAACAAGATTAATACAACATGGAGTAAAAAGAAAGCAAACGATCATCTGAGTAACGATGATGAGGTTCTTCGATGACCATGGTAGATGTCCAAATGATGGTCTGCTTCTAAGAGCGCAGGGAATCATCCCCCCTTGCCATGAATGGAGCTCACAGGAAAATAGGGAGATGATTGGCCGTCTTCACTTCCTGTCAAACAATTATGATATCAATCAGATAAAGGAGAAAGCTACTTACAAATCTACAGTAGAGATGCTACACAATGTAAGCTCAAAAGAACACAAATTATGTAATGAAAAGGTCAAGACTTGCACCTATCATCATCACAACTGTGGACATACGTTGTGCTATATATTTTCAGATCTTTCACTCAAATAGTTTGCAGTACTAACAGGCATACAAAGGCTGACCTATGATATTTCAGTCTATATGACTTTTACTTTAGCAGAACACTCATTTGGTCAATCTTGGTAGAAGAGCACCAAAACAATTTCAGGAGCATCAATTAAGAAAAAACAATGGCAGCACAGTTAGGCATTTATATTGGTGAGTAAAACATACTCCCTCTGTCCCAAAATGTAATATCATTTTTGACACTATCTATCATAGTGTCAAAACTAGTCTTACATTTTGGGACGGAGGGAGTATCTTCTTTGGATTATTCTACCAGGACAGAAGATAAAACTTCACCTGTCAGGTCCATTTTCAGCATAATGCCAATATATACTTCAAAACATCATTGGACTACCATATTGTCTAATATGTTATGGGAGCCCAGAGGAACGTGGTGAACAACAGCTTTAAAGATCTTGGGGACAACAGATTCTAGTTCCAGCAAGTACACCGCGTTAACCCACCCACTATGCATATCTTATGTACAAATGGGACCTAAGTTGTAGTTAACTAAGCTAAGAAAATGAGCAACCTTTAAGCTGATTACCCCTAGTTTCTTGATAAGCCTAATTTCAAGGCAAGATAAACAAGTCCTTAGGTAAGATCATTTTAAATGCTCAGAATGTTTCCAGGTGGAGGAGAGCTTTTCTAGAAATAAGGAAGGGGAAAACAAATTCAATCAGATCTAAAGGTCTACTCCCTCCGTCCGGGTTTATTAGGCCCCCTCTTATTTTGTGCTAAAGTTTGACCTATAAGTTTAATTAATGAAATGTAAACTATATGTCACAAAAATTATACGATGGGAAAGCTCTTTCAAATACAAATCCAATGGTGTACTTTTTGTAACATATACTTTATATTTTGTTAGTCATATAGATGGTCAAAGTCTGGCTCAAAATACAAGGGGGGCCAATAAACCCGGACGGAGGTAGTAGCTTCCATTAGAATTTTATACAGCATCAATAAAGGCGAACATTAAATATCAGGGCTCTGCTATAAAATGACTAACTCGACCTTTTGTGATAGCATGATTAATTTGCAGTGGCATTTATCACATTTGCATGTATATCACAGCAGTACATCACGCATATGTGAAACATGGTACTTGATGCAGAACTGGAGGAAAAAAGCAAGTTACGAGAAACTTCTATAACAACGAAATAATCTTGACAGTTTACAATGATATCCTCTACTATATCGCATTATGAATCTGATAGCAGATTCTAACAATGCCAAGCTGCAACTATGAAGGTAAAGGAACATTGAGAACAATTTTCAGTAAACTCAGTCTCCCACTGGTCTAAGTATGTCATTTGTCAAAACATAACTAAACAAATCTAGATGCAACTGTAAGTTCCAAATGATATGTACAAGTACAACCATGCCACCCAGCCAGCGGAAATGCTTATCTCCACCAACTTGTATCTCCACCCCATATTATCTCCTTTCCCACTACCAAAAGTTTAAGAATTAAAAAATCATGGTTCTTTGAAATGCTATAAGACGTACAAGAAAAATGTGCTAAATTGTTATGATTCATGTCCTACACATAATAACAAATTGTGCATGTTTGAATGGCATATTATTCACACCAATTTGATTGTGTTCTACAGAACACATACGGCCATATTCTTAGCACCAAACTTTGTAAGTGTACATCTTATAGCATTGTAAACATCCGTGTCAATATTGAACACAACTTACTATAGCGCCCGGCCCAGATCGCATCTTGCACCTCCGTGTCGCACCCCAGGGCGACACCGGGGGCGGAAGCCTCGCGCTGCTAGAAGTCCTCCCCTCCCTGATTCCCTTCGCCGCCGGCCCTCGCCGTGGTGGCGGCGGACCCAGCTACCGAAGGTGGCTGGGATTGCTGGTGCGTTGGAGGCCTTCGCAGGAGCTGCTGGGGCGGCGGTGGTGGTAGTCTACGCGCGGCGGCCAGGACGGCGCCCTTGCGTCGGGGTGGCGGCGGAGATCCCCTGTGGCGACGATCTGGCGGCAGAGGCGACTGGATTTGGGGTATCCTTCGAATCCCTAGGTCATGGTCTCATCGCTGCCCTTCGGTTGCCGCCAGGGGATCGAGGCGCTGGTTGCCGTGGCTCTTCTGGCCATGGGCTGGCGTGATCCGGAGCGGCGAGCGACGCGTCCGCGCAAGCGGCCGCGGCTTCCTTCTCCTCCGCTGTTCTGACCGGCGGCGTGGGGCCCTGCTGGTTTTGCTTGGATAAAGGAGGTGGTCCTATGGGTCTTCTAGCACCAAGATGGTGTTCTGCTTGATGCCGGCCCTCACTGATCTAGCCTATTGATGAGTTCCGGAAGGCTCCACCGGAGATCTTCATTGGGTGTCTAGCGCTTGTAGATTGCTGGATCGGATAGGATTCGATCGTGTGCGCCCCTATTTCAGCCCGTGTGGCTTCAGGAGGGCGTGACGCAAAGCTTCGTTAACTGTTGACATTATGGGACATGTCGGTATTTTGATTTTCATGGTGAAGATAGTGGCGGAGAACGTCATGGTGGCAGAGGTCTGAGGCCTAGTAATGGCGGATCGAGCCTTCGAGGCAATGAGGACTTGTTTGGTGGTTCGTGACTCATAGAAGCGGCATCGGCAAGTGGGGCGGCGGGGCGGCGGCACAGGAGGAGTACATAGTCTTAGCTTTCGGGGTGGGCAAATTTTAACATGGTCCCTCTTACCTCCTTTTTTTACATGTGAGGTAAGAAGGTAAGAGTCAATCAAGCCATTCATTGATGAGATCAACGGCTAAGATCTATTTTATACTCTTACCTCTCATGTGAAAAGAGGGGGTAAGAGGGGCCATGTTAAAACTGCTCTTCAGGGTGAAAACCCAAGGTCTGGCCTTAATTGGTAGTGCCTGGCAGTGGCCTTGTTGAAGACATTGTTTTGAGAGCGCGGATTTTCTTCATGGTGAAAACCAAAGATCTATGATCGGGCGACAACGGCGCTTGTGCACCATTTCCTTCTTGGAGGCGTCGCTTTTGGAGAATTTGGACTTCGGGTGTTGTCTTGGCGGTGGTTCGTGTTGTGGTTACAAGAAATTGATCACTCTAGAGGGATCTTTCTTTCTTCTTCTTCTTTTTGTTTTTGGGTTGTGTGCCTCCGTAATGTCGTCAGGACATTGCGTTGGGTGTAATTGGTATCTCCGCGATATTAATATATGCCCCTTTTCAAGAAAAGGAAAAAGGGTATAGGAAGGAGATACAAGTGGGTGGAGAAAATTCACTTTACCCAGCCTGGTGTTACTTTCAACGACTGCAGAGGCACTTCTTGTTCTCAAATGAGAACATGCACTGCCCCGCTAGCCATGCAAAAGATTACTATGAACATGTTGGTTGCTATTCAGTATGTTATTTATGTACAAATCTGAGGTAAAATGCAAAAGGCTAACAGGCACTACCATGCTAGCCATGCAAAAGATTGCTATGGACATATTTGTTACCGTTCACTATGCTATTTATGTACATATATGAGCTAAAATGCAAAAGGCTATTGATGGCAAATGAATGGAGTAAACAACTAAGTTATGCTAGCTCACTTAAGAGGTTTTCAAAAGTGCTTAGGACCTAATCACTCATATCTCTGGATTTATTTATCATACTAAAGAGTTTTAGCACAAGTATGATACATTTCACAAAGCAATAGGCTGAAGAGTTATGATGGCTTATTCAACAGATAAAAGGACTGATTACATACATAATACTATGTAAACAAGGCACTGCAAAAATGAGGTAAGACTCCATGAATCATGTGACACAAATATAAACGGTGTGAATGATGTTCTATTATGTCAAAATGTGGTTTTGTCATAATTAGTGTAATTTTAAGTACTCCAGGATTAGCACTTGGAGATTCACAGTGAACCTTTCGAAGAGTAATCATGTTTTGACCGCATGTTCATATCAATAATTGACTTTTTGTAGTTAGTACTGTCTTGAAAAGCTAGAGTTTGAGAAGATTATGCTGTATGGTTTGTCCTTCGACAAGATAAATTTCTTATTGACTGGTCTATGTATACCACACACTGAGATAATTTTGAGCGAATACCTAAAAGTTAGACCTAGCAACAAGACCAAGAAACTACTCCCGCTGTTCACAAACATATGATGTTTTGGATATTTTAATATAGACTATATACGGACTCATGAGTGAACAAACACACTAAAACGTGTCTATATACATCCGATTCAGAAAAAAGTTAGAATATCTTACATTTGTAAACAGAGGGAGTATCTCTTATTTACCACAGATCAGGAAATGCATAATGTAGTTTGCCTCCTTTCTATGGTTCTTTTCAATGCAGAAACTCTAACCATCCACCACTAGCAGTCTAGCACAATGGCTTAACAACACATAGACTGGTCTACCATTATGGTCCGTCTCTAACATTGCAATACTCAACCAACAGAAGGCTATGAACACTGAATGAAACTCTTATACAAAAATAACTCCCAAAAAAAATACCTTACT
>NC_041382.1:327769566-327770588 GCF_002162155.2 Triticum dicoccoides | reverse complement strand
AATTTAGGCACTCAACCGGACCCCTCAAACGCAGCCCAAACGTCTGGCACCCCTCATATCCAGCCCACATGTGGGACGGAATACAGGGAGGTCCTGACGTGGCGGCCACGTAGGATCCGGCCCACTCTGGCCCACCCCCACCCAACTAAAACTCCAACTGGACCAAACCCTAGGCACTAGACACTTCCACTCTCCTCACAGTCCCTCGTCCGCTTCACTTCCCCGTCCTCTTCCCTTCCCTCGCCGGAATTTGGCTGGATCCGGCAGCGGCTCCTCATTTGCCGACGACCCCGTGGATTGGGACGCCCACGGAGTCGTACGAGGAGCTCACAATCCGTGTGGCCCCCGATCTATGAACTATGCTATGTTGATTTGGGGGTTCTGATATGAGGGGGGCAGCTGCGGACGCGGACAAATGAGGGATGATTGGGTCTCCAAGTTCTTGACAAAAAGAAATATAGTTATACTCTTCAAGTTAAGTTTCAAAGCATTTCAGTTAAGAGTAAATGAGAAGTTGAATGAAATATTGCAGTTTCACTTTAAGATGTACAAACCCAGTTTTAAGGAAAATATCAGTCATGATATGCACATGAATTCACTTTAGTTACGGTTGAATACTCAGCTCTGCTGAAGACATTTCAATGTCTTCTGAATAAGAAGAAAAAAACATCTACAAAGAAATTCTGGACTGTGCCTCTACTTACACCTAAACAATTAATAAACCTAGTAAAAGCCCTTCAGGAAATGCTTTTAGACTACATGACAAATCTTTATCTAGATATTTTATCCATTCTGTATTTCCTGTTAGTGCATTTGTTCATATAGCTGACCCCCTTCATGCAATACTAGAACAACGTAGCCTGGGCTTACTACAATTTAAGGCATTAAAAATACAATGCCGGGTAACCAGAAACCGTGCGATTGGCCTGTCCCCTGTGACATAATGGTTGGGGGGAACAGAACACCAAAACAGATCCCTCTCCGGTGAGTAGTGAATTGACACCTGTTGGAAAGTTCAGCCT
>NC_041382.1:327762592-327769481 GCF_002162155.2 Triticum dicoccoides | reverse complement strand
TTACGGGATTTAGGGGCGCAAGGCCACCTCGAGAACCACCAAAAGGGTGAGATTATCATAACAAATTAGCCAATGGGCAAGCATCCCACCCTTAAACAAAGGCCTAAAAACACAAGCAGCAAAAAGCGAAGGAAGCGTATGCATTTGGAAGAGTTCATCACCTACCAGCATCCAAAAGAAGCGCACAGCCATTGATCAGTTCTTGCCCTTCTCCTTCATGTCGGAGTGCCGGAACCCCTCCCAGAGCTGCAATGCGGCCGCCGCGCCGAAGTGGCTCTCCGCTGTGGTGGGGGAGGCCACCGCGACGGCTGGGCTGAACAAGAAGGGTATGTGCGGAGCATCCAGTGGAGTAGACAGCCTCTGGAGCTGCTGCTGGTGGTGGTGGTGGCCGGAGAGGTGCGGCTGCGAATTGGACTGAAGGGTCCCCCTAGTGTTGTTGACACCCACAAGACCCGAGCACATGGAGAAGTTGAGACTGTAGTCTACTGCCGGAGCCGACGCTGGCGCCGCATGGACGGGCATGTAGTGGTCTTGCGAGAAGGAGAAGTGCGGCATGTCCGTCTGCGAATCGCCGCCGCCGGCTGATAAGCTGAAGTGCTGCGCCGGGGCCATGGCGACGGGCGCAATGTTGCCCAGGTGCGGGGCCGGGGAGGCGAAGGTGTGCAGCATCCCGTGCCCGGATTTCCTTGGCTGGGAGAAGCCGAGGTAGTCCGCGGTGGCAGACGCGGTCATCTGCTGCCACGAGTTGTGCTGCTTGTGCTGAGCAACAGCTGGGGTGGCGGCCGCCAATCCAGTGAGCAGCTCGGTGAAGGAAGCCGCCTGCGCCGAGGGGGCGCGGCGGCGCACGGCGGCGGTGACCGAGTCGTCCTTGTCCTTCACAGAGGCGCTACGGTCGCGCGCGCGCTCCCTGGCCTTGACGCGGCTGTCGGAGCGAGAGAGCGAGAGGACGGAGCCCTTGCTGGTCTCGGACGTGCTGCTGCAGCCCGATCTGGTGAGCTGCTGCTGCTGGAGCTGCGAGCCGTCGGCCTCCGCGTGAAGAGCAGAAGACTGTTTGTTGGCTGAGGCTGAGGCCGGGTGGTTGGGGAAGGCGGCGGCGTCGAGCTCGGGGAGCTTGTCGATTGCGGCGGCGGCGGCCTTGATGAGCCACTCGACGGCCTTGCTGGGCTGGTCGTAGCCAAGGCGATCCTGCAGGTCGTAGAACTGGATGGCGGTGGCGACGGAGAGGCGGACGCGGCGGTCGCGGATGCCCTTGGCCGTGTAGACCTTGCTGTGGCGGTCCTTGCCGCCAGAGCCGCGCGAGACGCGGTAGATCCGCGAGGAGGGGTGCTGCTGGTGCGGCGGCCACGGCACGAGCGCCAGCCGCTTGGCATCCCCGTGGTCCTGCTCCTGGTCGTGGTCCTGGTCCTCGGGGCGGCCCCGCTTGCCGAGCTCCACGGCTGCGGCGGCGACGCTGAGCTCCATCCGGATGTGAATTGGTCCGCCGGCAAGCCGCCGCCAGTGTCTCTCATGCCCTACCCAGAGCGCATTGGTGGCGAAATTAAGCCAGGCAGGCCGCCGCGGGGAGGCGGGGAGTGGGAGGCGAGCGCGTGGGATGGGGGGCACAGATCTGCGCGCGATCCCGTGTGCGCCCTGGGGCGATGGGAGTGGAGTGGAGGGAGCACGGCGCGGCGAGGGAGGGAGGGAGAGAGGGGAGGTGGAGTGTGAGTAGGACGAGAGGAGACGATGGAGGGAGGGAGGGAGGGAAAGGTCTCCCGATTTTATGAGAGAGGAGGAGGGAGGTGTGCGGAACGAGGCGGTAGGGGCGTACCATTCTATCGGCCACACCAGTAGCGAGTAGCCCATCACTCTCTCGCGCCGCGCCGCAGCGTCATCGGCTAGGCTAGTCGGCCGCCGCCGTAGTACCAGCAACAGCCTAGCAAGCAGCAGCGGGAGCGCGTCGCATCGTATCGGCACATACTACTCCTACGTACTCCCTCCGTCGGTCAATCCATGTCCGATGGCAACTGGCTCGCTCGCTGTCAGACGTTCATCACGGCGACGACGGGAGCCCTCCAACCGGTCCAAGGTCTCTCTCTCTCCGTTCCGTGCCGGCATCAGTGGAACAAACAAACGTTAGCCGTATCCTGGAAATGCCCATGACGTCTCTGTCGCGACCTCCTCCTTTGAAGATTTTTTTTTTGAGAGTACGCCAAAGGCGTACCTTATCTTTATAGAAGAAAAGAAAAAATTGTATAAGACTTCGCGGTTGGACGAAGAAGCCTACCACAAAAACGCTTACTCCTAAAAAAAACACAAAAGCCTACTCTCTCACGAAAGGATCTAACCCCTCAACTCCTAGGCCCGCCTTCTTCCAAAGCTTGATCTCGTCATGTATGAGATGAACAAGGTTGGTCTCCGAGCGGACTTGATCATTGCGGTTGAACACCGAGCGTTCCTCTGCTTCCATAAGTGCCACGCGGTCAGGATGACAAGCGAATCAAAACCTCTCTTGAGCTTTCCATGGAAGAACTTCCGCGCCTTGTCCCACCACACCATGAAAGTATCCTCGGAGCTTGGAATTTGGACGTTGATTTGAAGCAGCCGGAAACAGCCATTCCAAACTTGTCTCGCGTAGACGCATCCAGCGAGGATATGGTCTGTTGTGTCCTCCTCTTGGTAGCATGTGTAACATGCAGAAGCCGTATCTTGGAGACCATGCCTCGCACGTCGGTCCGAAGTCCATAACCGATACTGAGAGGCAAGCCATGCAAAGATTTTGCATTTGAGGGGCGCCCAACTTCTCCATATGCATTGGGCAGCGGCAAACCGAGTCATGCCCTGGCAAAGCATACTATAAGTGGATTTAGTGCTATAGGAACCCGAGGCACTCCAGGGCCAGTAGAAAGCATCATCGTCCGAAGCATTCCTTTGGATCGTCGTCAAGGCATGCTGCAAGTGTATGAGCTGCAGGTGGGCCGTGAAGTATAGCTCGCCCGTGATATCATTGACCCAGGAGTCCTCGAAAAGCGCATCCCGGACTGTTCTTTTTCTCTTCGTGAGCTTGTCCACCATGCCGGTGATCAAAGGGGCGATATCTTTTGCCGCAAACCCGTGAATCCATCTGTCCGTCCAGAAGAAGATCTTGCTGCCCTCTCCAACCTCGATGTGGACCAGACTGTCGAACACCGCTTTGGCTTCTTTGTCCACCATGAGATGTAGCCCTTGCCAAGGCCTTGAGGAATTTGTCCTCCTGAGCCACTCCCAGCGAACGCGCATGGCCAGGCCTTGAGTCCTCAGGTTCTTGACTCCCAGCCCACCGTACGGCTTAGGCCTACAGATGGTATGCCACGCAACCAAGCATTGTCCGCCATTGATCTCCTCTTTCCCAGCCCAGAAAAAAGCACGCATCCACTTGTCCACTTCTTCGAGGACCCATTGGGGCGCTTTCATGACTAGCAAATGATGTATGGGGCAGGCTGCTATGACGCTGTTAACGAGCACTAGTCTCCCGGGTCTCTGAATCATGCCACGTTGCCAAGTTGGAAGGAAGCTTTTGACCTGATCAAGCATTGGCTGCCAATGCACTTTGGAGAGCTTGTGGATGCTAAGTTGCAACCCTAAGTATTTGCAAGGGAACTGCCCCATATGACAGTTTAACAGCTGCTGCACTCTGTCCTGATCCCCTTTCTGTCCCTGGATCAAAATTGTCGATGTTTTGCGATAGTTCACTCGAAGGCCAGAAGCGTGTCCAAAGAGGTATAAGACTTCTTTAATGCAAGTGAGATCCGTCTCCGTGGGGCGCACGAAAAGCGCGACGTCATCAGCAAAAAGAGAGAGCCTCTGGCTTGCCAACACACCGTTGAAGGAGGACAAAACCCCCACTGCAGCAGCCTTGCAAACTAAGGCCGAGAGGACGCCCATCGCCATGACAAAGAGGAGTGGTGAGCTGGGGTCTCCTTGGCGCAGCCCACGAGCGTGATCAAACCTGACACCTTGATTCCCGTTGACAATGACTCTTGAAGACGCAGACTGCAGCAAGATCGCAACCCACTTTCTGAAGTTTTCTCCAAATCCCTTAGCTCTCAAAACTTCAAACATGAACGTCCAAGAGATGGTGTCAAATGCCCGTGATATGTCAAGCTTCAGAAAGACGGTTGATGTTTTGCGGGCATGCATTTTTCTCGCCATTTGCTTCACTAGGAGGAAATTATCGTGTAAGCTTCTCCCACGGATGAAGGCGGACTGGTTCATGCTGACTAGTTCCGGAAGCATTTTCCTCATTCTGATGGCCATCATTTTGGAGAAGAGTTTGCCAAAGCTATGAGGCAAGCTGATCGGGCGATAATCACCCACTTCCTCCGCGTCACTTCTCTTAGGAATGAGTACCATCAGAGCTATGTTTAATTTCGCGAAGCCCCGACCATCTCCCACATACAGTTTCAGGAAGCCGGCCATGATATCGCCCTTGATGATGGGCCAGGCTTTTTGGTAAAAAGCACCGGTGAATCCATCCGGCCCAGGAGCCCGATCCGGTGGCATCTCCTTAATCATCTTCCACACCTCATCTTCGGTGAAGGTTTCCTCGAGCTCCTGCAGATCAGTAGTGTGCAAACCGAGGGCATCCAAGTCAAGTGTGAATTCGCGCGCCTGATCTCTCCCCAAAAGCTCCATAAAGGAAGAAGTGAAAGCATCCGCTATACGGTCTTGATCGGTGTGTATCTCGTCTCCAACCTTGATTCGCGGAATGAAGTTTTTGGTTCTCCGGCCGTTTGCAAAAGCTTGGAATAACTTTGTGTTGGCATCACCTTCCTTAACCCACCTCATTCTGGAACACTGACGTTTAATGGTCCGCTCAAGGGAAGCCATACCCAACAACGTCAGCTTGAGAGTACGACGCAGCCAGAGCTCCTGGTCGGTGAGAATGCGGTCTTCCCGGGCCCTGTCGAATCTGCAGATCACATAAGTTGCCACTGCCATGAGTAACTTGATGTTTCCAGTCGTTCTCTGTCCCCAAGACTGCAGGGACTCTGCAGCATTTCTGAAGAGCGCGTCGATACGCTTGAAAGGATCCACAATCGTATCGCTACAGACCCATGCCTCTCTTATCGCATCCTCGCACCCTTCGAGCTTAAGCCAGTAATTCTCAAAGCGGAATCTCTTTTTAGGACAGAAAAGAGCTCCCGTGTTCAGGTGGAATGGAGCATGATCAGATACGCCCGAGGATAACGCTTCCAAGAGACAGTACGGATACTCCAAGTCCCAATCCACGGAAACCAGCACCCTATCAATCTTGGTTAGGGTAGGGACATCTCTCTCGTTCGACCAAGTGAATCTCCTCCCATGCATGTATACTTCTTTGAGCTCATTGTTGTCTATAAAGCTGCGGAACTTGTTTATCATGCTCCTGTTCAGGTTCGAGTTATTCTTCTCCGAGGCACGCAGAATCATGTTAAAATCGCCATGAATCATCCACGGTCCAGGCCTGAGCGCTCGCGCTGCATGAAGCTCCTCCAGAAACGCAGTTTTCCTAGTGTTTCCTTGCGGTCCATAGACCGCAGAAATCCACCAGGATGCCCCATGTCTCGTAAGAACACGCCCCGAGATGAAATCAGTGTTTGCGTGGAACTGATCAATGTCAATGCAAGTCGAATCCCAAGCGATGAGAACTCCACCTCTCGTAACTTCCGCGGACAGAAAAGCAAAGCCATCGAAGGCCGGCCCGAGGCATTGCAACACAGTGTAACGGTCAATGACTTCCATCTTAGTTTCTTGCAGACAAATTACATTCACTTTCACGGTGGCAACGAACGCCCTAATTGCATCTCTCTTCGCTGGGTTGTTTAATCCTCTCACGTTCCAACATAGGATCGATGGGCTAAAATCCATGGAAGAATTCGCAACCACTCCCTCTGGACATTGCTCAACGCTAATGTACTCCCAAGGCCGTCGAGCTTACCCCTCCAAGATCTCCACCAATTGGCATGGTCTTCCCAAAGAATGAGGCAATGACTCGGATGTGCTACTCTCTGAGTAGCGAGTCGAACGGTCCTTTTAGATCCTCCACCATTTGCTCATCCACCTGCAGATCATGCGGCGCCAAGCCGAGCGCACGAAGCAGCACATTCTCAGCTGGGGTGGCTTTGACGAGGCTGCTCCCCCAGCCTTTTTCGTGGCTCTCATAGTGCGCCTCGGCGTGAACGGCTATGCGTCTGGTCGAAGCGTGGAGGCTTGCACCTCCTTAAGCAGGGGCGGGGCAAGCTTCTTGACGATGTTGACGCAGAACGCTTTGAGCTTGGAGTAAGCGATTGCTTCGGGAGGCGTCATTCCCTCCATGGCAGCGGCCTCATCCGGGGGGGGTCAGGACCCAGCACGGCACCATCCCCTCCTAGCATGCTTGCGCTCATCACAATTAAGTCTGTGCAAGGCATGCACGCAGGCTCTTTGCACGTAGACTCCTCCATGTGAACAGGAGTTGCATGGCTCCTCTCGTCGATGATTGGCGTGGAATCTTCTCTCTGATCCTCGTGTCCCACGTTGGTCTCGCAATCATTAGTAGTCACAGGCTGGCTCTCAGAATTGATTGGCGTGGACTCCTCTCTCTGAACCTCGTGCTCCGCGCTGGTCTCGCAATCATTGGCGTTCTCTGGCTGGCTGGGTTGGTCAGGTGCCAGATCCGAGGCAATCATGGCGTGGTCCTGAATCGCGGCCTCCCCACCAATCTGGTTTCCCCCATCAACAGGCACGTGGGCCGACACGACTAGACTCGTGGCCCCGGGAAACAGCGACGCAGTGTTGGGACCCGGCCCGCTTGGCGGGACCCCATCGACCACGTGCTCCCTAGAAGCTTCGTGGTAGCGCGTGGGGGAGGCGCGGGGGAGGGGTGGCCCCTCCGATCTCCTCAAGTTAGTTG
>NC_041382.1:327744616-327762404 GCF_002162155.2 Triticum dicoccoides | reverse complement strand
GCAGAATCCTAGAACGCGTCCCACCAGGCGTCCCAATCATTGTTGGCACGGGAGTAACCACCTCTTGATCTGAAATTCCCTCTATTGATCCTTCCGTTGGTCCAGCTGGCATCGTCAAGCGGTCAAAAGCGGGGTGCCAGACTGCGATTCTCTCCTTTACAGGCTGTAGCTGACCAGCTGATGCAATCCATGATCTGGGCTCCATGGGCGGCAGTGCCCAGGCCGCGGTCGCCGGCGAAGCAGCCGGGGACTCCCCCACACCACCGCGACTCCGAGAGGAACCGGCGGTGACACCACCGCGCTGATCCCTAGCGCTGAACTGCCAGTGGGGATGGAAGGCCGCGCCTCCCCCGCCACCAGCGCTGCCGCCACCATCGGGACTGGGGAGGCCACTCTGACCGCTGTCGGAGGACACCGGCACCGTCCACGGCGGCTCCATGAACTCTCCAAAGTCCCTGATCTCCTCAATGTGAATCAACACCTTGTATTGTAGCATGGTGGGCTCGAACAATGGCGCCACCAAGCCTGGCTTAGGCACCGCCAACCAACGGAGCGTCGAAATGCTATCGTAGTTCGCCGTCCAAGCAGTGAGCCTGAAAGCGGAAAGATCTCTCCTTGAACTCGTGTCTGGCACGATAGTGTCCACCAGGCATGCCGAACCCAGCAGGTCCTCGGCGGTATCTCTCTCCCAAGCATGGGGCGGGATGCCTTCCAACACTAGCGACACTCTCTGGCTGAGGATGGAGTTGACGGCCTGCGCTTGCCTTGTCCACTGCCTTAAGAACAGCTTAACCCCACGGTGCTCTAGCGGCGGCCTCGAGCTCACTCTGTTCCTGATCTCAGCGGAGGCGAAGACGACAAGGAAATCCTTAGGCCGATAGCGATGAACTGAGACCCACTGTGACTGAATGTCGAGCTTTTCCTCCAGGGCTTGAAGCACGAACTCCGGCTCGACGTCGTGGCGTGCTCCGGCCACATACGCCACCATGGCGAATCTCAACCTCTGCTCCAGATCCGCCATCGTCCGGCCCCGCCTGACCACACAGAGCTCCCCCATGGCAGGCTCCTCCTCCGGATCCACCCGCTGGGAACCCGACGGCGCGAGGCGAGGACACCCCAGCGCGCTGTCCCTGCCTGGCGGCGAAAGGCGAGGCCACACTGGCGCGCAGTCCCTGTCGGAGCAGGGTGGCAGAGGAGGGGGGGGTCTGGGATCTGACGAGCGAGGCCCTTTCTCTCAGCACGAGTTGCTCACGACGCGCCACCTTGGCCAAAGCCTGCCGCCGCAGCTCGTCCTCCGACGAGGGGCTGCGCGGCCGCTTGCACTCCCTGGAAGGATGTCCCTCTTGATCGCACCGAAAGCAAACCATGGGGTTGGTGCAGTCGTTCCTGAAGTTCCCCTCCTTGAGGCATCGGAAGCACTTGCCGTCCATATCCGGCGAGATCTCCCGCCGCGCAGGAGCCGGAACGGCACGAGAAGCGCCCTCTCTCTCCGCCTGCCTCCGGCGCCAAAGCTCGCGCCTTGAAGGTGTCGGCTGGACGAACGGCACCTCCGGACGGGGGGCGCTCACCACCTCCCCGGACGCCGCTCCAGTGGAGGCCGCCGCGCCTGAGCTCTCCGAAAGCCCGGGGCCAGAGACCACCGGCCCCTCCGTGCTCCTAGGGAACGCCGACGAGACGGAGGCCGGACTGCCTGCCATGCTCCCCCAGAACTGCCGCACGAAGGGAGGAGAGGTGGCCGCCGGGGTCGGAGTGACCGTCGGCGGGAGGCGGTGGACGCCGGTGCCGGAGTGGCGCACGGCGGGCAGCGGGATGGGAGCGGAAGGGGGAGAGGAAGAAACAAAGATTGAAGTTGTGCTCACAACGCTTCAAAGCGAACAGCCGTTCCCCTCCCTTGAAGATCAAATTTGATGTTTTAACCCTTTGGAAAGTTTATCCATATTTGATCCTGGTTGGAAAAAAATCTACCACTGGGGCTGATGGCGATAAGGTTGCAGTGTCTAACGGTAGATTCACGACAATCGCCGTCATCTCCTGCCTTATGGCTGACGTGTACTAAACTCCTACCGCCAGAGAGGATGGCGATAGGTAGGTAAAAGCTACCGCCACTATCGCTTACAGTAGGGAGCCCACGCAAACCCTGTAAACCCCCCTAAACAATACTGTGCCATGGGAGGGGAGGAATTTTGCGGTAGGCAGTGCAAGCCAAGCGTCGTGGCGGTAGGATGCACAAACCTACCGCCAACCTGCCTGGCGGTAGGTGGTTCGGATTCTCTAACTAAAGCTATTTTAAAATTTATGGTAGGGTGTGCAACTCTACCACCAGGGACTACGGCGGTAGAGTCTTGTCCCATTCAACGTTTGTTTCTTTTTTATGCAAAACTTGATCATTTCAATTCCAAAAATTCCCCACACAGTAATATAGTTTACAAATCAAAATATTATGATATCACACATCGATATAAATGATAGTTCAACACATCAAACATATCGAATAGGTCTACATGTCCAATATAGCAGATAGTGTAGCAAATCGACAATACCAAGTAGTTCGACATAGCCAACAAGTTCTCGTTCACAGCTCAACACAAATAGCAAATAGTTTAACTACTTCAACATAAAGCGAGTAGTTCGACATGACCATATCACTTGGTCTCCCCCCCTCCTCTTCGCAGTACGCTCCTCATTTCTCTTCAAGCGGGTTTCATCCCCCTCCGAAACTTTTTGACTAAAACTACTTGGAGGGATTGAGAGAGCTTATTTCTCTCGTCGTAGAGCCATCTCGATCAGCAAAAATGATGGAGAAACGAAGGAGATCGGAGGGGCCGTGGAGGGGATGGGAGAGGGCAACTGCTCTATATTCTTGCGGGCGCGAGCGCGGTAGGGGAGAAGATGGGGGATTGGTTCGTGGGTGAGCCCCGCGAGACGGCCCCCGGTGCTTTATAAATGTCCAGCACCTACCGCCAAGGTCTCCGGTGGTAGGGTATAACAGTCTGCCGCTAGGAACCTCGGCGGTAGGTTTGAGTTTGACAGCAGGTCAGTGCCGTTTACTTGCACTGATGTGGATTAGAGGCCTGCCGCCAGGGTCCGTAGCGGTAGGTAGTTGTACCCGACCGTCATTGACCCCGACGATAGAAAAAGGGGTCAGATCCTGATTTTTTTAAAGCAAGGTCAAATCAGGCTAAACTTTTTCAAAAGGGTCAAAACACCAAATTTGGCCTCCCATTGACACCATCTCTATCCAAAACCGTTTTCACCCTCCTCCCCAACGTATTTTTGTATACACAGAAAAAGTCTAATTTTGAATGTTATGAAACAAAATGATTTCTAGTAATAAACTAATTTACACATGAAACACTATTTAGTATGAGAGTCCTTCCACTGTTAACTCGTATGTTCTGGATTGATTCGTTTCAGACTTTCCGCGATGCTCTTTTAGTGGGAGAAGACATTTCCGTTGACAACGGAGTCGTGTGTGGTGGCTTCGTCAATGTTAGCTACGCACACAAGCCGGCATTCAGCACAGAGCCCACTCCATCCCAAAAGCCCGAACTGAAGTGAGGAAGGAATCTCTCCCTTATAAGTTGGTCATTGAAGGAAATATGCCCTAGAGGCAATAATAAAGTTGTTATTTATATTTCCTTATATCATGATAAATATTTATTATTCATGCTAGAATTGTATTAACCGGAAACTTAGTACATGTGTGAATACATAGACAAACAGAGTGTCACTAGTATGCCTCTACTTGACTAGCTCGTTAATCAGAGATGGTTAAGTTTCCTAGCCATGGACAATAGTTGTCATTTGATGAACGAGATCACATCATTAGAGAATGATGTGATTGACTTGACCCATCCGTTAGCTTAGCACTATGATCGTTTAGTTTATTGCTATCGCTTTCTCCATAACTTATACATGTTCCTATGACTATGAGATTATGCAACTCCCGAATACCGGAGGAACACTTAGTGTGCTATCAGACATCACAACGTAACTGGGTGACTATAAAGGTGCTCTACAGGTGTCTCCGATGGTGTTTGTTGGGTTGGCATAGATCGAGACTAGGATTTGTCACTCCGATTGTCGGAGAGGTATCTCTGGGCCCTCTCGGTAATGCACATCACTATAAGCCTTGCAAAGCAATGTGACTAATGAGTTAGTTACAGGATGATGCATTACGGAACGAGTAAAGAGACTTGCAGGTTATGAGATTGAACTAGGTATTGAGATACCGACGATCGAATCTCGGGCAAGTAACATACCGATGACAAAGGGAACAACGTATGTTGTTATGCGGTTTGACCGATAAAGATCTTCGTAGAATATGTAGGAACCAATATGAGCATCCAGGTTCCACTATTGGTTATTGACTGGAGATGAGTCTCGGTCATGTCTACATAGTTCTCGAACCCGTAGGGTCCGCACGCTTAACGTTCGATGACGATCGGTATTATGAGTTTATGTGTTTTGATGTACCGACGGTAGTTCAGAGTCCAGGATGTGATCACGGACATGACGAGGTGTCTCAAAATGGCCGAGACATAAAGATCGATATATTGGAAGGCTATGTTTGGACATCAAAATGATTCCGGATGAGTTCGGCCATTTACCAGAGTACCGGGGGGTTGCCAGAACCCCTCGGGGAGTCAATGGGCCTTATTGGGCCTTAGTGGGAGAGAGGAGGAGGCGACCCGGTGGAGGGCATGACCCCTCCCCCTCAAGCCCAATCCGAATTTGGTGGGGGGCCGGCCCCCGCTTTCCTTCACTCTCTCTCCCTCTTCCTTCTTCTCCTACTCCTCTTAGGAAGGGGGGAAACCTACTTCTACTGGGAGTAGGACCCCCCCCTTAGGCGCACCATGAGAGGGCCAGCCCTCCCCTCCTCCACTCCTTTATATACGGGGGAGGGGGAACCCCATAGACACACAAGTTGATTGTTTAGCCGTGTGCGGTGCCCCCTGTAACACCCTCGATGCAACTATATCTCCCACGTGTCGAGGCACGACTTAGAGGCATAATCGCATTGAAGGCATATGTCGCAAGTTAGGCAATCTTCACAACATCCCATGTAATATGATAATAAAAGGGGAGATAACATAGTTGGCTTACACTCGCCACGTCAATCAAGTACATAAATAACATTACATCATCCAAACACTCATGGCCCGACTACGGCGCCAAAATAAAAGATAACCCAACAAGCGACACGGTCCCGATCACCCCAACTGGTCACCACTACTGATCATCAGGAAAGGAAACATAGTAACGTTGAGAGTCTTTGTCGAACTCCCACTTGAGCTCAAACGCGTCTCCCGGAGCGGAATCATCGGGCCCTGCATCTGGTGTAATAGTAATCTGTGAGCCACAGGGACTCAACAATCTTGCACCCTCGCGATCAAGACTATTTAAGCTTATAGGTATGGCAAGGTAAATATAGGTGGAGCTGCAGCAAGCGACTAGCAAAAATAAGGTGGCAATCTTATTCGCAAAAGAGAGCGAGAAGAGGAGGCAAAGCGCGAGCGAGAAACTAGAGAGCAACCTCCGCAAACATTACTCCAACACCGTGTCCGCTTCCCGGACTCCGCAGAGAAGAGGCCATCACGGTAACACAGTCAGTAGATTCATTTTAATTAAGTTAAGGTTCAAGTTATCTACAACCGGACATTAACAAATTCCCATCTGCCCATAACCGCGGGCACGGCTTTCAAAAGTTCAAATCCCTGCAGGGGAGTCCCAACTTAGCCCATGACAAGCTCTCACGGTCAACAAAGGAATAGACCTCCTCCCAAGACGTTCCGATCAGACTCGGTATCTCGGTTCTTCAAGACACTTCGACAGGTTAAAACAAGACCAACAACACCGCCCGAATGTGCCGACAAATCCCGATAGGAGCTGCACATATCTCGTTCTCAGGGCACACTCAGATGAGCAAGACGTCGGGTAGGCCAGCCCAGAGTTGCCCCTGGTAGCCCCGGACATCGCTCGGTTGGACCAACACTCAGAAGAGCGCTGGCCCGGGGGGGGGGGCTAAAATAAGATGACCCTCAGGCTCCAGAAACCCAAGGGAAAAGAGGCTAGGTGAAAAATGGTAAAACCAAGGTTGGTCATTGCTGGAAAAGCTTTAATCAAGGCGAACTATCAAGGGGTTTCCATTATAACCCAACCACGTAAGGAACGCAAAATCCGGGAACATAACACCGATATGACGGAAAACTAGGGTGGCAAGAGTGGAACAAAACACTAGGCGAGAGGCCGAGCCTTCCACTCTTTACCAAGTATATAGATGCATTAAGATAACATGGCAATATAATGATATCCCAACAAGTAAATAAAGGTTCCAACAAGGAACGGCCTTCGATCTTCACCTGCAACTAGCAACGCTATAAGAGGGGCTGAGCAAAGCGGTAACATAGCCAATCAACGATTTGCTAGGACATGGTGGGTTAGAGGTTTGACATGGCAATTTGGAAGGCTTGAAAGCAAGTGGTAGGCATCGTGGCATTGGCATAGCAAAAGAGCGAGCAATCTAGCATAGCAAAGATAGTAGTGATTTCGAGAGTATGATCATCTTGCCTGCAAAGTTATCAGAGTTGACTGGATCCTCGAAAGCAAACTCAACGGGCTCCTCGTTAGCGAACTCGTCTCCCGGCTCTACCCAAACAAGACAAACAAGCAACAAGGACACAAATCATCCACGTGCAAGAACTCAAACAATATGATGCAATGATGATATGCTATGCGGGATGCGATGCGGGATGCAAATGCAAGATTTGACAAGGGATGCATGAACCTGGCCTCCACTTGGAAATCCAAGTGTGCCACTAGAAAGATGAGATGAAATCGCTTGAAAACGATATGAAGAACGCCGGAATCGGAGTTACGGTTTGGAAATGGCAAGCGATTCAAAAATGGCACCGGTCTGCGATTTACAGCAAGTAGCCATCTAAATGCAATGAGATGAACAAGCTACAGCCCCAAACATGGCATAAAAATACATGGCAGGGATGCATTCATGATGCTTAACAAAAGTCTAGCACTGAGCTACGGCCAATTCATCCATTAACAGGTTCAAACAAGCATGGCAAAAAATGCATATGGCAAACAGATTTCAGACTTAGTGAAATTAACACTTGTCTGAAATTTCAGATCAAGTAGCACTCTCCGGAGCAACAAAACTACATGCTACAGGACCTGAACATGGCAAAGTAAAGCATGGAATGGAGATACTCAAAAAGCTTAACAAAAGTCTCTTAGTGACCTTGAGCCAAAAGGGACCAGAAAATACAATTGCAAGCATGTGAACATGGCAAAAACATAATCAGTTTTCAGACTTAGTGAAAACTGGAGCATGCTGAAATATATCCCAAGTAGGCATGTTTACGAGCTCGATGCACTCACTACGGAGAAAGTCATGAAAAGCTAAGCATACATCTATCATGAACACACAAAATGCAAGCTAGAAATGGCAAGATCAATAGCATAGCATGCACGGATCAACTACAACATCATCGGCAAAATTGCAAACAAGTTGACAATCTGCCCAGATTCACAAAGTAGCAAAAGTAGAGCTCGATTGACTCAAGCTAGGGTGCTCCATAATTGCAAACAAAGACATGGATGGATAGAGCACTACAAGATTAACAAAACATCCTTACTGATCATCCTCAAAAGAGGCACGGATCGTTAGGAACAACATGAACATATTGTCATATGAGATAAACAACTCAAGGACTTAGTGGAATTGCTAAGTCCCTGAAAACAGAATTACCAAGTGCCTCACTTGGCAAGCTGGTGCTAGTCACCACACACATCACAAAAATACATGGGTTGCACCTCTGGAAAGATGACAAAACCCTTAACAAAACATATGTAGAACTCATGGGCATATCATGCACACAATAATCATGGCAAAAATGACAAAAAGCTAAATGGAGTAGCAAATCTGACAATTATCTCAAGTAGCCCTCTTCTAACAGCATTTCGGGCATCAAGATGAACTCAAATGAAAATTTTGCAATGGAATGAAATGATGTACTCTCTGAGATGAACATTTTGATATGCTATATGCCAAAAACGGAGTTACGGATGCAAAGTTACGGCATGATGAACATAGGCACTTGAAACTGGAAAAATCGGGGACTTAGTAGAATTTCGACCTCCGGATCTAGGGTTTGACCCGGGCACGCAAAACGAGGCAGCGGCGCTGCTCGCCGGAGATGACGAAGACAGCGGCGGCCGGGGTCGGAGTCGCCGAATCCGGTCGCTCCTCGACCGGATCTGGCCGGAGGAGGGAGGCGGCGGCGGGGGCGGCGCGCTGTGGCGGCTGCGCGGCGGCGGGGACCCGCGGTGGCGCGACGGCCCGGTGCGGCGCCGGCAAGATGGCGCGGCGGCGCGGCGAACCGCTCCGGCCGGCTCGGGCGGCGGCGCAGAGGAAGCGGCGGAGGCGGGCGCGCGGGCGAGGACGCGGGCCGGGAGGGCCCCGCGTGGGCCTGCGGGCCGGCGGTGCGGTCGGCGATGTGGGCGCGGGCGCGGCGAATCACAGAGCACCACGTGGCGGTGGCGGCCTAATCAGACACGTCCGGCCGTCCGGATTTTGTCCGGCGGCTGGAGGAGGAGGGGGACTAGGGTTTCGTTCGTGATTCGAATGTGGGAAGATATATATAGGCATAGAGGGAGCTAGGAGAGTCCAAATGAGGTGCGGTTTTTGGCCACACGATCGTGATCGAACAATCTAGATGATGGAGAAGGATTAGGTGGGTTTTGGGCCAACTTGGAGGGGTGTTGGGCTGCAACACACACGAGGCCTTCTCGGTCCCTCGGTTAACCGTTGGAGTATCAAACGAAGTCCAAATGATACGAAACTTGACAGGCGGTCTACCGGTAGTAAACCAAGGCCGCTTGGCAAGTCTCGGTCCAATCCGGAAATGTTTAATCCCCACACATGAAAGAAAGGTAGAATTGACCACTGGAGGAGAACGAAGCGCCGGAATGCAAAACGGACAACGGGGAAAATGCTCGAATGCATGAGATGAACACGTATGCAAATGCAATGCACATGATGACATGATATGAGATGCATGACAACGACAACAACACACGGAGAAAAAGACCCGAACCCGAGAAAATAAAATAACTTAACGCCGGAAACGGCAAGAGTTGGAGTACAAATTGGGAATGTTACATCCGGGGTGTTACAACACTCCACCACTATGAAAGGATCTCGTCTCGAGATCTAGGACTGAAAGAATGCTGGGTATTCAGAACGGAGGTGATCCTTGCGTTCCCAGGTAGCTTCACGGTCAGAATGATGTGACCACTTGACCTTGAGGAATTTGATTGACTTGTTGCGAGTCTTGCATTCAGTCTCTTCAAGAATAGCAACTGGGTGCTCACGATAGGAGAGATCTTCTTGGAGCTCAATGTACTCGAAGTTGACGGTGCGGTCAGGTGTGTTGAAGCACTTTCGGAGCTGAGAGACATGGAACACGTCATGAACATTTGCAAAGTTTGAAGGAAGCTCGAGTTGATAGGCGAGGTCACCTCTCTTGCTGACAATCTTGAAAGGTCCCACGTATCTAGGGGCAAGCTTCCCTTTGATACCGAAGCGACGAATACCTTTCATAGGAGAGACGCGGAGGTAAACATGATCTTCGATCTCGAAAGCCAAATCACGGTGCTTACTATCATAGTGGCTCTTTTGGCGGGATTGGGCTGCTTTGAGGTTATCTCGAATGACTTTGCACATTTCCTCTGCCTCTGTGATTAAGTCATTACCCAAAAGCTGACGTTCACCGGTTTCAGACCAGTTGAGAGGGGTACGGCACTTCCTGCCATACAGAATTTCAAATGGGGCCTTGCCCGAACTTGCTTGAAAACTGTTGTTGTAGGAGAATTCAGCATAAGGAAGACAATCCTCTCACTTCATGCCGAAGGAGATCACACAAGCCCTGAGCATATCTTCAAGAATCTGGTTGACACGCTCGACTTGACCGCTAGTTTGAGGATGGAAAGCTGTGCTGAAGCGAATGTTAGTGCCCATGGCCTTTTGAAAAGAATCCCAAAACTTGGAGGTAAAAATGCTGCCACGGTCTGAAGAGATCACTTGTGGAATACCGTGCAGAGAGACAATTCGAGAGGTATAGAGTTCCGCCAATTGAGCTGCGGTGATTGACTCTCTGATAGGCAGAAAGTGAGCCACTTTAGTGAGTTTGTCGATGACAACGAATATAGCATCATTGCCATGCTTGGACTTTGGAAACCCAGTCACGAAGTCCATCTCAATGTGGTCAAACTTCCATTCTGGAATGGCAAGAGGTTGGAGGAGACCTGCTGGCCTTTGGTGTTCTGCCTTCACTCTTCTGCAGACATCACATTCGTTCACGAATTGAGCAATCTCGCGCTTCATTCGAGTCCACCAATAAGCCTGCTTAAGGTCTTGATACATCTTCGTGCTCCCAGGGTGGATGGAGAGGAGAGAATTATGAGCCTCGTTCATGATCACTTTACGGAGGTCACCTTTGGGTACAACAATACGATCCTCGAAGAAGAGAGTGCCCTTGTCATCAAGGCGGTAGCACTTGTACTTGGGTTGACTCTTGGCAATCCCAATCTTCACCTTTTTCACCATAGCATCAAGAAGATGGGCTTGGCGAATCTGATCTTCCAAGGTAGGAGAGACTTGAAGGTTGGCGAGGAAACCTTGAGGAACAACTTGAAGATTAAGTTTGCAGAAAGCTTCACAAAGCTCGGGTTGATAAGGCTTGAGAATCAGACTGTTGCAATAAGCCTTTCTGCTCAATGCGTCAGCAACCACATTGGCCTTGCCTGGAGTATACTCGATACTCGGATTATACTCTTGAATCATTTTGACCCATCGAGTTTGCCTGAGGTTGAGATTACGCTGAGTGAAGATGTACTTGAGACTTTTGTGATCAGTGAAAATGTCCACTTTTCTTCCCAATAAAAGATGTCTCCAAGTCAAAAGAGCATGCACAACTGCCGCCAACTCGAGATCATGAGTGGGGTAGTTCTTCTCATTAGGCTTCAACTGGCGAGAGGTATAAGCAACAACTTTCTTCTCTTGCATCAATACTGCGCCAAGACCTTGGAGAGAGGCATCACAAAAGACCTCATACGGCTTGGATTCATCAGGCGGAGTCAGAACTGGAGCAGTGATCAATTTCTCTTTCAAAGTGTTGAAAGCAATGTCACACTTCGAAGACCAAACGTACTTGACGTGCTTCTGGAGAAGATTAGAGATAGGCTTCGCGATCTTAGAAAAGTTTTCAACGAATCTTCGGTAATAGCTTGCGAGACCGAGGAAGCTACGGAGTTGCTTCATGTTCTGAGGAGGTTCCCAATTCACAATTGCAGACACCTTCTCAGGATTCACGGCAATGCCCTTGGCAGAGATGATATGACCAAGATAAAGAACCTCATCGAGCCAAAATTCGCACTTGGAGAACTTGGCGTAGAACTTGTGTTCCCTTAGCTTATCAAGTACCAAACGCAAGTGCTTGGCATGATCTTCCTTGTTCTTCGAGAAAACCAGAATGTCGTCGAGATAGACCAAATCGAAGTCATTGGTGTAGGCGTTGAAGATGAAGTTCATCATGCGAGAGAACGTCGGAGGAGCGTTGACGAGGCCAAAAGACATGACAGTGTATTCATATGAACCATAGCTTGTCCTGAAAGCCATCTTGGGAATATCTTGCTCACGGATTCGAATCTGATGATAACCCATACGGAGATCAAGCTTGGAGAATACTTGAGCACCTTTGAGTTGTTCGAACAGCTCGTTGATGTTGGGAAGTGGGTATTTGTTCTTGATGGTCTTCTTGTTCAATGGACGGTAATCAACACAAAGTCGGTCCGTTCCATCCTTCTTCTTCACAAAAAGAACACCACAACCCCACGGAGAAGAACTAGGCCAGATGAGACCCATTTTCTCTTGAATATCGAGTTGCTTCTTCAGCTCCTTCAACTCTTCAGGTCCGAGCTTGTAAGGACGTTTGCACACAGGTTCTGTGCCAGGCTCAAGATCAATAACGAATTCAACTGGCCGGTGCGGAGGCATTCCTAGAAGCTCTTCTAGAAAGACGTCTTGATATTCACAAACGACTGGAATCTGCGAGATAGCATCCAGTTCACCCTTCTCATTGAGAGAAAATAGACGGATGGTATCATCCCGAGCGGCAAAGACAATTACATCCTCAGACGAATGAGTCAATTGAATTTGTCTGGCTGCACAATCAAGCTGAGCCTTGTGCTTAGAAAGCCAATCCATTCCGAGAATAAGATCAATATCCGAGTTACCAAGAACCATTGGAGAAGAAAGAAACTTGTAATCGCCCAACGTGATAGTAACATCCGGAGCCATCATTTTGGTGTTCATGAACAAACCCGGAGAAGAAACCGCTATCGGCTTAGGCAAATCAATAGTATGCACATCATGCATAGATGCAAAAGGCTTCGATAAAAATGATAAAGATGCACCAGTGTCAAAAAGAACTCTTGCGGGAATGTCATTAACAGGAAGGTTACCCATGATCACATCTGGTGAGTCCTCTGCCTGAGCTGCATTCAGCAAGTTGACCTTGGCGGACTTGGTGTTATGCTTGACCATAGTTGTACTTGCCGATCTGACAGGAGGAGGAGGAGGAAGACGCCTCTGATTGAGACACTTGTTGGCATAGTGACCCTTCTGTTGGCACTTGTTGCACGTGACCTCTGAAAGTGGACAGTGATATGGAGCACTCGATCTTGGAGCTTGAGACGAAGTCTTGTTCTGAAAGCCAGGGTTGGGTGGGTGGGAAGAACCACTGCCACCTTTGCTCTTCTGCTGATACGACTGGCGGAACGGAGGAGGAGGAAGCCAATACTTCTGCTGCTTGGCCACTTGAGTAGAGGAAGGAGTAACATCTCTGACTCGCTTCTTGGAAGCATCACACCTCAGCTGAGCGGCCTCTTGCTTCAATGCCATGTTGTAGAACTCATCGTACCTCAAGGGCTCAAAGAGAACATGAGCTAGCTGGATTTCTTCTCTGAGACCACCCCTGAACTGGTATATCATGCTCTTCTCATCAGGGACGTCCTGCTTAGCAAAGCGGGCGAGCTTTTGAAACAACTTGTTGTAGTCATAGACAGACAAAGAGCCTTGCCTCAGGTTGCGGAATTCCTCACGCTTGCTTTCAACCATGCTCTGAGGAATATGATGAGCTCGGAAATCTCGACGGAATTCATCCCAAGTGATAACATGTCCACCTCTGGAATCCTTGTACTGCTGGAACCATTCTGCAGCTTGATCTTTGAGTTGGAAGGAAGCGAACTTGACAAAGTCCTCAGGCCTGACGTTACTGCACTCGAAATGCTTGCATAGATCCACAAGCCAACCGTCAGCATCGGTTGCCTCAACACAATTGCTGAAAGTCTTTGGCCCGTTAGCAAGGAACTGGTTGAGTGTAGCAAAGTGATTCTGATTGTTGCCATGGTTCCCTTGGTTGCCTTGATTGCACTCTTGGAGAATTTGCATGATCAACTGTGTGTTTACATTGGTTGCGGCCATCACAGCTTGCCATGCCTCCGGAGGAGGTGGAGGTGGTGGCGGATTAGGATTCGGAGTCGTGCGCATTGGAGGAGCCATCCTGAAGAGGTTGACATCCATTAGCACATTGATAGACAAATATTGAAGCTGAATCCAATGAAATGAAAATTGCAACATATAGTCTTCACATCCGAACAAAAAGAACGAATGCATTCCTCTTGAAATGGTCACATATCCATAAATTGAGAAGCCACTTAGAATTTAGGTAGAGAAGTAAATCACCAAGGTAAGGATCAAGAACGAATAATCGGTAAGAAATCCCATTCTCAAACCAATATCCATGGAAGAAGAACTAGAGCTACTAGAATTCCCACCTATGAAACTCCCGAACCTTTCTGGTTATGCAATCAGGTGTTGGGGATACAGGGGAAGCATAATATCTCACCCATATCTAGCAAATCCTACATCTAGCTGTATCCATCCTTCAACACATAACCGAGAAAAACTTCGGAAACCATCTACCTCAACCTTCGAAAAGCATCCGTTATACAAGTTATGGCGATACTCCCGAACTCCCGCCCCAGTACTGGGTGGCGTCGAGGTTATCTCACCAACGAACTGCATAAAAGAGATTTTCGATGTCGGCGTACTAAACTCAGGTATTCCAGAACTGCAACAATAAAATTATGACGACAACACCTCAGAGCTCAACTCCCCGGGACACTTCCACAAAACCCCTGACAGGAGGCACCAAGACAATGTTCTCATCATAAAACCATCGGAACGATTCCAAGATACCGGCGTGATCCTAAAAAAAAGTTAGTGAAATCTGAGAAGAGAAGAGTCAAAACTCTACGTCAGGATGCCTTACCAGAGCGATGAGGAGACTGGGAAATAAAAAGAATTCCTAAACTCTCCGATATATAATTCCTAATTGACTCAAAACATTTTTCTAGACACAACTCGGCTGCTAAAAACGATCAAGCAATGGGGCTCCTAAGGTCGGGGAAGGCTCTGATTACCAACTTGTAACACCCTCGATGCGACTATATCTCCCACGTGTCGAGGCACGACTTAGAGGCATAATCGCATTGAAGGCATATGTCGCAAGTTAGGCAATCTTCACAACATCCCATGTAATATGATAATAAAAGGGGAGATAACATAGTTGGCTTACACTCGCCACGTCAATCAAGTACATAAATAACATTACATCATCCAAACACTCATGGCCCGACTACGGCGCCAAAATAAAAGATAACCCAACAAGCGACACGGTCCCGATCACCCCAACTGGGCACCACTACTGATCATCAGGAAAGGAAACATAGTAACGTTGAGAGTCTTTGTCGAACTCCCACTTGAGCTCAAACGCGTCTCCCGGAGCGGAATCATCGGGCCCTGCATCTGGTGTAATAGTAATCTGTGAGCCACAGGGACTCAACAATCTTGCACCCTCGCGATCAAGACTATTTAAGCTTATAGGTATGGCAAGGTAAATATAGGTGGAGCTGCAGCAAGCGACTAGCAAAAATAAGGTGGCAATCTTATTCGCAAAAGAGAGCGAGAAGAGGAGGCAAAGCGCGAGCGAGAAACTAGAGAGCAACCTCCGCAAACATTACTCCAACACCGTGTCCGCTTCCCGGACTCCGCCGAGAAGAGGCCATCACGGTAACACAGTCAGTAGATTCATTTTAATTAAGTTAAGGTTCAAGTTATCTACAACCGGACATTAACAAATTCCCATCTGCCCATAACCGCGGGCACGGCTTTCAAAAGTTCAAATCCCTGCAGGGGAGTCCCAACTTAGCCCATGACAAGCTCTCACGGTCAACGAAGGAATAGACCTCCTCCCAAGACGTTCTGATCAGACTCGGTATCTCGGTTCTTCAAGACACTTCGACAGGTTAAAACAAGACCAACAACACCGCCCGAATGTGCCGACAAATCCCGATAGGAGCTGCACATATCTCGTTCTCAGGGCACACTCAGATGAGCAAGACGTCGGGTAGGCCAGCCCAGAGTTTCCCCTGGTAGCCCCGAACATCGCTCGGTTGGACCAACACTCAGAGGAGCGCTGGCCCGGGGGGGGGGGGCTAAAATAAGATGACCCTCAGGCTCCGGAAACCCAAGGGAAACACCGATATGACGGAAAACTAGGGTGGCAAGAGTGGAAAAAAACACTAGGCGAGAGGCCGAGCCTTCCACCCTTTACCAAGTATATAGATGCATTAAGATAACATGGCAATATAATGATATCCAAACAAGTAAATAAAGGTTCCAACAAGGAACGGCCTCCGATCTTCACCTGCAACTAGCAACGCTATAAGAGGGGCTGAGCAAAGCGGTAACATAGCCAATCAACGGTTTGCTAGGACATGGTGGGTTAGAGGTTTGACATGGCAATTTGGGAGGCTTGAAAGCAAGTGGTAGGCATCGTGGCATTGGCATAGCAAAAGAGCGAGCAATCTAGCATAGCAAAGATAGTAGTGATTTCGAGGGTATGATCATCTTGCCTACAAAGTTGTCAGAGTTGTCTGGATCCTCGAAAGCAAACTCAACGGGCTCCTCGTTAGAGAACTCGTCTCCCGGCTCTACCCAAACAAGACAAACAAGCAACAAGGACACAAATCATCCACGTGCAAGAACTCAAACAATATGATGCAATGATGATATGCTATGCGGGACGCGATGCGGGATGCAAATGCAAGATTTGACAAGGGATGCACGAACCTGGCCTCCACTTGGAAATCCAAGTGTGCCACTAGAAAGATGAGATGAAATCGCTTGAAAACGATATGAAGAACGCCGGAGTCGGAGTTACGGTTTGGAAATGGCAAGCGATTCAAAAATGGCACCGGTCTGCGATTTACAGCAAGTAGCCATCTAAATGCAATGAGATGAACAAGCTACAGCCCCAAACATGGCATAAAAATACATGGCAGGGATGCATTCATGATGCTTAACAAAAGTCTAGCACTAAGCTACGGCCAATTCATCCATTAACAGGTTCAAACAAGCATGGCAAAAAATGCATATGGCAAACAGATTTCAGACTTAGTGAAATTAACACTTGTCTGAAATTTTAGATCAGGTAGCACTCTCCGGAGAAACAAAACTACATGCTACAGGACCTGAACATGGCAAAGTAAAGCATGGAATTGAGCTACTCAAAGAGCTTAACAAAAGTCTCTTAGTGACCTTGAGCCAAAAGGGATCAGAAAATACAATTGCAAGCATGTGAACAAGGCAAAAACATAATCAGTTTTCAGACTTAGTGAAAACTGGAGCATGCTGAAATATATCCCAAGTAGGCATGTTTACGAGCTCGATGCACTCACTACGGAGCAAGTCATGAAAAGCTAAGCATACATCTATCATGAACACACAAAATGCAAGCTAGACATGGCAAGATCAATAGCATAGCATGCACAGATCAACTACAACATCATCGGCAAAATTGCAAACAAGTTGACAATCTGCCCAGATTCACAAAGTAGCAAAAGTAGAGCTCGATTGACTCAAGCTAGGGTGCTCCATAATTGCAAACAAATACATGGATGGATAGAGCACTACAAGATTAACAAAACATCCTTACTGATCATCCTCAAAAGAGGCACGGATCGCTAGGAACAACATGAACATAGGGTCATATGAGATAAACAGCTCAAGGACTTAGTGAAATTGCTAAGTCCCTGAAAACAGAATTACCAAGTGCCTCACTTGGCAAGCTGGTGCTAGTCACCACACACATCACAAAAATATATGGGTTGCACCTCTAGAAAGATGACAAAACTCTTAACAAAACATATGTAGAACTCATGGGCATATCATGCACACAATAATCATGGCAAAAATGACAAAAAGCTAAATGGAGTAGCAGATCTGACAATTATCTCAAGTAGCCCTTTTCTAACAGCATTTCGGGCATCAAGATGATCTCAAATGAAAATTATGCAATGGAATGAAATGATGTACTCTCTGAGATGAACATTTTGATATGCTATATGCCAAAAACGGAGATACGGATGCAAAGTTACGGCATGATGAACATAGGCACTTGAAACTGGAAAAATCGGGGACTTAATAGAATTTCGACCTCCGGATCGAGGGTTTGACCCGGGCACGCAAAACGAGGCGGCAACGCTGCTCGCCGGAGATGACGAAGACAGCGGCGGCCGGGGTCGGAGTCGCTCCTCGACCGGATCTGGCCGGAGGAGGGAGGCGGCGGCGGGGGCGGCGCGCTGC
>NC_041382.1:327735446-327743878 GCF_002162155.2 Triticum dicoccoides | reverse complement strand
GTGGGCGCGGGCGCGGCGAATCACAGAGTGCCACGTGGCGGTGGCGGCCTAATCAGACACGTCCGGCCGTCCGGATTTTGTCCGGCGGCTGGAGGAGGAGGGGGACTAGGGTTTCGTCCGTGATTCGAATGTGGGAAGATATATATAGGCATAGAGGGAGCTAGGAGAGTCCAAATGAGGTGCGGTTTTTGGCCACACGATCGTGATCGAACGATCTAGATGATGGAGAAGGATTAGGTGGGTTTTGGGCCAACTTGGAGGGGTGTTGGGCTGCAACACACACGAGGCCTTCTCGGTCCCTCGGTTAACCGTTGGAGTATCAAACGAAGTCCAAATGATACGAAACTTGACAGGCGGTCTACCGATAGTAAACCAAGGCCGCTTGGCAAGTCTCGGTCCAATCCGGAAATGTTTAACCCCCACACACAAAAGAAAGGTAGAATTGACCACCGGAGGAGAACAAAGCGCCGGAATGCAAAACGGACAACGGGGAAAATGCTCGAATGCATGAGATGAACACGTATGCAAATGCAATGCACATGATGACATGATATGAGATGCATGACAATGACAACAACACACGGAGACAAAGACCCAAACCCGAGAAAATAAAATAACTTAACGCCGGAAACGGCAAGAGTTGGAGTACAAATTGGGAAAGTTACATCCGGGGTGTTACACCCCCCTCCACAGAATTCCACCTCGGTCATATCGTTGTAGTGCTTATGCAAAGCCTGCGTTGGTAACTTCATCATCACCGTCATCACGCCGTCGTGCTGACGAAACTCTCCCTCGGCCTCAACTGGATCAAGAGTACGAGGGACGTCACCGAGCTGAACGTGTGCAGATCGCGGAGGTGCCGTGTGTTTGGTACTTGATTGGTTGGATCGCAAAACTTTCGACTACATCTACCACATTTCATAACGCTTCCGCTTTCGGTCTACGAGGGTACGTAGACATACTCTTTCCCCCTCGTTGCTATGCATCTCCTAGATAGATCTTGCGTGATTGTAGGATTTTTTTTTGAAATACTGTGTTCCCCAACAGTGGCATCAGAGCCAGGTCTATGTGTAGATGTTATATGCATGAGTAGAACACAAAGGAGTTGTGGGCGTGGGTATATACATATTGTTTGCCATCACTAGTTGATTTTGATTCAGCGGTATTGTTGGATGAAGCGGCTCAGACCGACATTACGCGTACGCTTACGCGAGACTAGTTCTACCGACGTGCTCCGCACACAGGTGGCTAGTGGGTGTCTATTTCTCCAACTTTAGTTGAATCAGATTCAATGAACGGGGTTCTTTCTGAAGATCAAAAAACAATCACTATACCGCGTTGTGGTTTTTGATGCGTAGGTAAGAACGGTTCTTGCTAAGCCCGTAGCAGCCACGTAAAACTTGCAACAACAAAGTAGATGACGTCTAACTTGTTTTTGCAGGGCATGTTGTGATGTGATATGGTCAAGACATGATTATATAAATTGTTGTGTGAGATGATCATGTTTTGTAACACAGTTATCAGCAACTGGTAGGAGCCATATGGTTGTCACTTTATTGTATGAAATGCAATCGCCATGTAATTTCTTTACTTTATCACTAAGCGGTAGAGATAGATGTAGAAGCAATAGTTGGCGAGACGACAACGATGCTATGATGGAGATCAAGGTGTCAAGCCGGTGACGATGGTGATCATGACGGTGCTTTGGAGATGGAGATCAAAGGCACAAGATGATGATGGCCATATCATATCACTTATATTGATTGCATGTGATGTTTATCCTTTATGCATCTTATTTTGCTTAGTACGATGGTAGCATTATAAGATGATCTCTCACTAAATTTCAAGGTATAAGTGTTCTCCCTGAGTATGCATCATTGCTACAGTTCATCATGCCGAGACACCACGTGATGATCGGGTGTGATAAGCTCTACGTTCACATACAACGGGTGCAAGCCAGTTTTGCACAAACATAATACTCGGGTTAAACTTGACGAGCCTAGCATATGCAGATATGGCCTCGGAACACTAAGACCGAAAGGTCGAGCGTGAATCATATAGTAGATATGATCAACATAGTGATGTTCACCATTGAAAACTACTCCCTCTCACGTGATGATCAGACATGGTTTAGTTGATATGGATCACATGATCACTTAGATGATTAGAGGGATGTCTATCTAAGTGGGAGTTCTTAAGTAATATGATTAATTGAACTTTAATTTATCATGAAATTAGTACCTGATAGTATTTTGCATGTCTATGTTGTTGTAGATAAATGGCCCGTGCTATTGTTCCGTTGAATTTTAATGCGTTCCTAGAGAAAGCTAAGTTGAAAGATGATGGTAGCAACTACACAGACTGGGTCCGTAACTTCAGGATTATCCTCATTGCTGCATAGAAGAATTATGTCCTGGAAGCACCGCTAGGTGCCAAACCCGCTGCAGGAGCAATGCCAGATGTTGTGAACATCTGGCAGAGCAAAGCTGATGACTACTCGATAGTTCAGTGTGCCATGCTTTACGGCTTAGAACCGGGACTTTGTAAGGGCATATTTATCCCTTAGTTGTTTTGGTGATTGATGACAATGCTTTTGCAGACTAATCGTGTGCATGGAATATTTCAGACATATCATGACTAGGCACAAGACGATTTGGTGCCCCTCGAAGACTATATATTGAAGACAGCGTTTCTCTACGTTTCTTTTCGGAGGATTTGAGTCGTAGGAAAGCCGTACTATTAAGAGGGGGTCCGCTTTGGAAAGGTTTGGGTGGAATCATCACGTACACGTCTACTTCTTTTGCACCACCTTTCCTTTGGCTCTTTGGAGCATCCTCTGTCTCTCCTTGTCTATGCAAAATGAAGGTCTCGTAGTGTTGCTGAACTGGGGTATGCGGTAGTACTGCTCCTTGGAGCGGTAGTACCGCAGGCCCTTGTGATAGTACCGGCCTCTGGCGCGGTACTATCACAAGTGCTCACGGTAGTACCACACCTCGGGAGCGGTAGTACCGTGGCCTCAGGCCAGGCGCTGCTGCTAGTGCGGTAGTAGGGGATGATGTAATTTTTTACATCTGCGCCGTACGCGGTAGTACCGCTCCATGGGCGTGGTAGTACCGTGCGCTCTGGCCAGGCTTAGCAGCATGAGTGGTAGTAGGGGCGGATGTAATTTTTTACATCCGCGCCCTATGCGGTAGTACCGCTCCAGGTCTACGGCAGTACCGTGTTGGATTTTTGCATGGATCAAAACTCGGCGGAAGTAGTCACGGATGTATTTTTATATGTTCGTGCCTTCCCGGCCTAGTCCATTCCTGCCTTGCGGTAGTACCGCAAGGGGGAGCGGTAGTAACGCACCAGCGGTTCTACCGCTCCTTGCCTTAGCGCTTCAGGACCGGTCTTAGGCCCTGCCGTGGCAGCGGTAGTATCGCGGTTCGCTGCGGTAGTACCGTGAGCCCTTGCGGTAGTACCGCTTGTTTGGTGCGGTAGTACCGCAGGTCGCGGGCTGGTTAAGTGGATAACGGTTGGATTTGTTCTTTCACTATATAAGGGGTGTCTTCTTCTCCGAGTTGACTACCTCTTCCACCTCCAAGCTCCATTGTTGCTCTAAGCTCCATTTTCACCCGATCTCTCTCTCTCTAGCCGATCAAACTTGTTGATATCCTGGGGATTGGTTGAGAAGGCCTAGATCTACACATCCACCAAGAGATATTTGATTTCCCCCACTAATCCCTCGCGAACCTTGTTACTCTTGGGTGTTTGAGCACCCTAGATGGTTGAGGTCATCGCGGAGCCATACTCCATTGTGGTGAAGCTTCGTGGTGTTGTTGGGAGCCTCCAATTAAGCTGTGGAGATTGCCCCAACCTTGTTTGTAAAGGTTCGATCGCCGCCTTCAAGGGCACCAATAGTGGAATCACGACATCTTGCATTATGTGAGGGCGTGAGGAGAAAACGGTGGCCCTAGTGGCTTCTTGGGGAGCATTGTGCCTCCACACCGCTCCAACGGAGACGTACTTCCTCTCAAAGGGAAGGAACTTCGGTAACACATCCTCGTCTTCACCGACTCCACTCTTGGTTATCTCATCCCTTTACTCGTGCAAGCTTATCTTGTGTTATTTCCCTTGCTTGCTTGTTTACTTATTGTTGTTGCATCATATAGGTTGCTCACCTAGTTGCATATGTAGACAACCTACTTTGATGCAAAGTTTAAATTGGTAAAGAAAAGCTAAAAATTGTTAGTTACATATTCACCCCCCCCCCCTCTAGTCAATTATATCGATCCTTTCAATTGGTATCAGAGCCTCGTCTCATTATTAAGGATTTTGCCGTCCGAAGAGTATGGTTGACATTGTATACGGTCAGGAGGAGCACCCCAGTGTGATTCCGTCCTCGTCTACGGCCGATGGGAGAACCTCGGTCTCACGTGAGGAACTCAATGTGGCCTTGGACACATTTAAAACCTCCATGACGACCGAGGTCAAAGGCGTGCTTAAGGATTTTCTTGATGGTCTTAAATTATCCACCGCACCATTGGAAGTGGTTGATCCCACTAAGAAGATGACGGTTGCTAACTTCGACAAGGGGGAGCTTCTAGTGATAAAGTTCCTTTGTCTAGTGGTAAAAGTGGAAATGGCATCTTTGCCCATGTGGAACCTCCACTTACCTATGGAGGACCGATTCCCTCCACCCATTTAAATCATGTCGCTTCTCCTCCTAAGATTGTGAAAAATGAGGATTTTGATGCTTGGGTATGTCGCTTTAAACGTCATTTAAATCATGTGAATACTAACCTTTGAAGAATCATTGAGCAAGGTTTCTATCCGCATGATCCAAGCAACTTCACCCCAAGAGAAGCCGCGGATCATCAATTGAACGAGAATGCTCTCTTCATCATCCAAGATGCAATCCCTCCTGAAGATATTGCGCATCTCCGAGCATTCACCGTGGCAAAGGAAGCATGGAACCATGTTGTTTCCCTTTACAAGGGAAGCGCAAGCATTCAACGCTCCAACTATGAAGTGGTGCAAGATGAAGCCGATGAATTTTCTATGAATGAAGGTGAAGAACCTCGTGAGCTCTACCGGAGACTAACCACACTCGCGGTCTCACTCCGAGATCATGGGAGCAAGGATACAAATGACAATTGGATCAAGCGAAAATTTCTCAAAGCCATGATGCCTTACCATAAGGCCATGTCCTCCGTCATCCGTCAAAGGCCGGACTTCCACACCTTGTCCTCAAGCAAAGTGTTGGATGAGTTTGTGGCAATGAGTATCTTGGACAAGACCGCCGACAATGCGGTATTGCATTCTCAAAGAGCCAAGAAGCCCAATCTTGCTTTGAAGGCCAAGGCTAGTGTGGAAGAAGAGGAGGAAGAGGAAGAAGAGGAAGAAGAGGAGAGCAACCCCGAGGATACAAAATATGTACAAAATATGATTATCATGAGCACATGGCTCTCAATTCAAGGCAATTTTCGAGCAAGACGAACTCAAGGCCCAACTTCAACGAGAGCAACTCAAGTGGCGCCAAGGGCAAGCAACGTGTGAGGACTTGCTACAATTGCGGCAGTGTGAGCCACTTTGTTGTGGAGTGCCCCTATGAGAAGAGGGAAGACAATGGTGGCAAACTCATCCATAAGGACAAGGACAAGTCTTTCCCCAACAAGAACCACTTCACCAAGAAGTCCCCTCCCAAGGGATTGGTGGCACAAGAAGAGTACAATGAGGATGATGATGAAGAAGATGGCGAGATGGCTGCCATGGCCTCCATGGCCATTGTGACAACACCACGGGCGTCCCTCTTTGACTCATCCAATGAGAACATCACCACCAAGTGCCTCATGGCTAAAGCCACCAACAAGGTAACCCCCAACATCAAAACTACCATCATTACTCATCCTTCTTTGACGGATTGCATTGATGAAAGTGGGGGGTCCAACGTGGAGGAAAATGAGTTTGAGTCTTTTATGAGTAAGCTTAAGGGTAAATCCAAGAAGCACTTTGTTGCTCTCTTGGAACAACTTGGTGAAGCCAATGACATGATCGAGGCTCACGAAGACACCATCTCTAAGATGGAGGGGCATAGTCATGACTATGCCGATGAGATATCGGATATCTCTAATGCTCTTGAGGAAGAGCGTGGTCATCGCTTGGCTCTTGAGGAGTCTCACAAATATCACCATGCTAAATTAAAGAAAGATCTTGATCATGCTCTTGTTGTGTCTCGTGTGCTAAATTCCGAGAAGGATGACTATTCAAGGTACACTTGGATGTACTTCTTCAAGGGGAAGAGTGAGACCCAACAAACCGTCATTGACTTTGCAAATGAAGATCAACGTCAACACAATGCAAAGATCTTGAAAATAAAAAGTGACAGCGGCACCGAGTTCAAGAACTACACCTTGGATGAGTTTCTTAGTGATGAGGGCATCAAACATCCATTTCCGCACCTTACACCCCTCAACAAAATGGTGTAGCGGAGAGGAAGAACCAGACGTTGATGGATGCGGCAAGAACCATGATGGCGGAGTTCAAGTCTCCATATAACTTTTGGGCCGAAGCCATCAACACCGCATGTCATGCATCCAATCGGCTCTACGTCCGCAAAGGCTTGAACAAGACTCCATATGAGATACTCACTGGTAACAAGCCCAACCTCAAGTACTTCCGGGTGTTTGGGTGTAAGTGTTTCATTCTCAAGAAAGGTGTTCGTTTGTCTAAATTTGAGGCTAGAGCTCACGAGGGCATATTTTTTGGTTATGCTACAAACTCTCATGCTTACCATGTCCTCAATAAGTCCACGGGACTTATTGAGGAGACGTGTAACGTGGAGTTTGATGAGAATAACGGCTCCCAAGTGGAGCAAAGTGGTACTTGTGATGTAGGTGATGAAATTCCTCCCCAAGCCATAATTAGAATGGGTGTTGGTTTTACCCTACCCATTGAGGAACCCCTTGTGGACGAAGGAGAAGGACAATGTTCCACTCAAGTGGAACCATCACCAACCCAAGACCCACATGCTTCCGAAGAACAAAGTGAAGGCCCTCAACCTCATGAACAAGACCAAGGGCGAGATCAACCTCAAGATGGCGTTGAACCACCAAGTGATGGCCAAGTTCAAGTTTTCTCCTCCGAGCAAGCTCAAGATCAAGAACAAGCTCAAGACGATGCTCAAGATGATCAAGTAACCGCTCCTCAACTCACTCTGAGGAGGAATTGGAGCGTCGTGTTGCCAAGATTGCATCCAAGCTATCTACCAAGGGTCATCTCATGACAAATGTGCTTGGAAGCATACGAAAGGGGGTAAGCACTCGTAGACAATTGGCAAACTATTGTGAAAATCATGCATTTGTCTCTTGTGTTGAACCCCAAAAGGTCTATGAGGCGCTTGAAGATTTGGATAGGCTTAATGCCATGCATGAAGAACTCAACAACTTCGAGCACAACAAGGTGTGAAGATTGGTGCCAAGGCCAACGGGGAACCATAATGTCATTGGAACCAAGTGGATATTCAAGAACAACCAAGATGCTCATGGAATTATTGTCCGCAACAAGGCTCGCTTGGTAGCTCAAGGCTACTCCCAAGTCGAGGGTATCGACTACGGTGAAACCTTTTCTCCCGTTTCTCGCCTTGAATCTATTTGTTTGTTGATTGCTTATGCTTCTCATCATAACTTCAAGTTGCAACAAATGTATGTGAAGAGTTGTAACGCCCCGGATGTAACTTACCATATCTGTAACTCCGACTCTACCATTTCCGGCTTTAAGTTATGAGATTCGTGGTTGGGTTTTGTCTTCATTTTTCATTTTGTCCATGTCATGCATTTCATATCATGTCATCATGTGCATCTCATTTGCATACGTGTTCGTCTCATGCATCCGAGCATTTTCCACGTTGTCCGTTTTGCAATCCGACACTCCTACGTCCCCCGGCACCCCCTTTTGTCTCTTTTTGCGACCGGGTGTTAAACGTTCTCGGAATGGACCGAGATTTGCCAAGTGGCCTTGGTACACCACCGGTAGACCGCCTGTCAAGTTTCGTGTCATTTGGAGTCCGTTTGATACTCCAACGGTTAACTGGGGAACCGCAAAGGCCTCGTGTGTGCTGCAGCCCAACACCCCTCCAAAACGGCCCAATAACCCTTCCAAACCCATTCCATGTCCTCCGCCGTCGGATCACGATCGCGTGGGTGAAAACTAAACCTCATTTGGACACTCCCACCTCCTAGGTATAAATATGTGCAACCCTCTCCAAATCCCTCATGAAACCCTAGTCTTCTCCTCCCTCTCGCCCGGCAGACATGTCCGCGTGCCGCCGGACGAAACCCGCCGCCGCCCCACTCCAGTGAGAGCTCGCCACGTGGCAGTTAGTACACCGCCCACCGCAGCCGGCCCGCGAGCCCGCAGCGGGCCCGCCGAGCCCGTCCACCGCCGCCCCG
>NC_041382.1:327665087-327735221 GCF_002162155.2 Triticum dicoccoides | reverse complement strand
GCATCGCCCCGCGCGCCCGCGCTCCTCCGCGCCGCCCGAGCGCGCGGCTCCACTCGTCGAGGACCGCGCCCGCCGTCCATCGTCTCCAACGCGCCCGCGCCCGCCGTCCGCCGCCTCCAACACGACCGCGCCCGCCGTCCGCCGCCTCCAACGCATCCTGCGCCGTCCACGCTCGCCGCCGACGAACCCCGGCGCCAGATCCGGCCGCCCGAGAGCTCCGGCGAGCTCCCCGCAAGCTCCGGCCACCGCCTCTCCTTCCTCTCCGGCAATCTACTCCGACCATTCTCGTTTTCCGTGCAACCCTAGATCTGAGATCTGAGGAGGGTATATTTCTCTAAGTCCTCAAACCCTAACCTTTTAAGCCCCTGTTCATCATGCCATAACTTGTTGCATACTGCTCCGTTTCATGCGCATGATATATCAAAATGTTCATCATGACGTGCTCTTCATTTTGTTCCATTGTGACATGCTTGTTTGAGTCCACCTTGATGCCCAAATCATTGATGCAAGAGTGCTATAAATTGTTAGGTGCTGATTCTTAGCAGTTTATGAGGATTTGTCTTTTCGTCACATTTGTTGTGTGCTGCATATGGGCATGAGCTCTACATGTGTTTTGCTCTATGCCATGCCATCTTTACAAGGGTGTATGCCATGTATTTTTGTGACTTTGTGGTGACTAGCACAAACACGCAAAGTAGCCTTCGTGATATTGCGGATTTCACGGACTTAGGATTTTACTAAGTCATTGCTCTGCTGTTATTTTTATGCCGTGTAAACTAGACGCTATAGTGAGATCCTTGCTTCTTTTGAGTATCTTCAGTAAGGATGATTTGGACATATGGTTGTGCTCTATCCATCAATGCCATGTTTGCAATTATGGATTGCTCTAGCATGTCTTAATCTTGCTCTACTTTTGCTATAAAATGTTCCCGGCAGATTGTTTACATGTTAATCAATTTTGCCAAGGTTGTTGTAGTTGATCCATGCATGCTATGAGCTTGTTCTTGACATGGTTAGCTTCATGAACATGTCTTCTTTCTGTTAGTATGCTTATCTTGTGCTGCATTTCCTTGTGATGAGTGAATCGATCTCAAAAAGATGCCTTCATTATTCTGTTGATGCCATGCTCTGTTTTCTGCTAAGTCTGAAACTGTTAATAAAACTTGCTATGTTTACATGGTTGCCATCATATCTTCTGATCCTTTTTGGCTCATGGTCAGTAAGGGACTTTTGTTCTATGCTTTGAGTAGATTAATATCATGCCTTTTTTTCCCTATGATATGTTCCTGTAGCATGTTGTTTGCTTGCTCTAAACTTGGCTTCCTGATGTTATTTCCTGGCATGTTAGTATTTTCACTAAGTCTGTGATGCTGATATCTTTTGCACTTTTGCCATGCTGGTTTGATCCTGTTCTAGTGTGATTTATCCGTAGCTCAGTGTTCATGTTTTGTCAAGCATCTTGAGTAGATCACTGTCATTTGTTTTGTTGCAATGTTTGAGTGTAGTAGCTTAGTTTCTTGTTGTATTCTAGATGGCATCGTGCTGTTAATCGCAGAATTGTGCCATTATTGTTTTTCTTGCCATTTGCAAACCGTGCATCCGATTCCGGTGATCTTTATATCGATTTCGACCGAAATCATCTCATCTTTCCAGAGGCACACTTGGTTTGCCAAGTTCATGCCTGGTTCAATCTTTCCCTTTCGAGGCACGCATATGCATTGCATATCAGATCTCGCATATCATGCCATGTTTTGCATCATGTTGCTTCCGCATTGCACCGTGATTGATTGTTGGTCTTTTGCTTTTGTTCTTGCAATGGGTAGAGCCGGGAGACGAGTACGTGATTGAGGAACCTGCTGAGTACGCTTACGAGGATCAAGCTTTCGTCAACTCTGAGAACTTTGCAGGCAAGATGACCATACCCTCGAAATCACTTCTATCTGTGCTTGTTAGTTGCTCGCTCTATTGCTATGCCGTGATACCTACCACTTGCTATATCATGCCTCCCATATTTCCATGTCAAACCTCTAACCCACCTTGTCCTAACAAACCGTTGTTTGGCTATGTTACCGCTTTGCTCAGCCCCTCTTATAGCGTTGCTAGTTGCAGGTGAAGATGGAGTTTGTTCCTTGTTGGAACATGGTTGTTGTTGGGATATCATTATTATATCTTGATTACTTTAATGCACCTATATACTTGGTAAAGGGTGGAAGGCTCGGCCTTATGCCTGGTGTTTTGTTCCACTCTTGTCGCCCTAGTTTCCGTCATACCGGTGTTATGTTCCTTGATTTTGCGTTCCTTACGCGGTTGGGTGTTATGGGAACCCCTTGACAGTTCGCCTTGAATAAAACTTCTCCAGCAAGGCCCAACCTTGGTTTTACCATTTGCCTACCTACCACCATATACCTTCCCTTGGGTTCTGCAGACTCAAGGGTCATCTTATTTTAACCCCCCCGGGCCAGTGCTCCTCTAAGTGTTGGTCCGAACCGAGCTGCCTGCGGGGCCACCTCGGGGAAACTTCAGGTTTGGTTTTACTCTTAGCTAGTCTCATCCGGTGTTGCCCTGAGAACGAGATACGTGCGACACCTATCGGGATTTTTCGGCACATCGGGCGGCTTTGCTGGTCTTGTTTTACCTTGTCGAAATGTCTTGTAACCGGGATTCCGAGACTGATCGGGTCTTCCCGGGAGAAGGAATATCCTTCGTTGACCGTGAGATCTTGTCATGGGCTAAGTTGGAACACCCCTGCAGGGTTTTGAACTTTTGAAAGCCGTGCCCACGGTTATGGGAAGATGGGAATTTGTTAATGTCCGGTTGTAGAGAACTTGACACTTAATCTAATTAAAATGAATCAACCGCATGTGTAGCCATGATGGTCTCTTTTCGGTGGAGTCCGGGAAGAGAACACGGTCTTGTGTTATGCTTGAACATAAGTAGCCTCAGGATCACTTCTTGATCATTATTAGCTTCTCGACCGTGCTTTTCTTCTCTTCTCGCTCTCTTTTACGTAAGTTAGCCACCATATATGCTAGTGCTTGCTGCAGCTCCACCTCACTATCCCTTTTCCTACCGTTAAGCTTAAATAGTCTTGATCGCGAGGGTGTGATATTGTTGAGTCCCCGTGACTCACAGATACTTCCAAAACAGATGCAGGTGCCGATGATGCAAGTGCAGGGGATGCTACCGAACTCAAGTGAGAGTTCGATGAGGATTCGGGACGTTACCATGTGTCTTTTCCGGATGATCAGTAGAGGAGCCCAGTATGGGCGATCGGGGATCTAGCATTTGGGGTTGTCTTTCTCTATTTGGTTCTGTAGTCGGACCTTGATTGTGTTAAGGATAATGTATGATATATTTATGTATTTTGTGAAGTGGCGATTGTAAGCCAACTCTTTATCCCTTTCCTATTCAGTACATGGGATGTGTAAAGATTACCCCTCTTGCAACATGCCTACCATGCGGTTATGCCTCTAAGTCGTGCTCCGACACATGGGAGATATGGCCGCATCGTGGGTGTTGCAAGAGTGCTTTTCTTAAAGGTCCTATTAATGAGTTGGTGTATGTCAAACAACCCCCCAGGTTCGAGGATCCCTATTTTCGCGATCATGTGTACCAACTCGATAAGGCACTCTATGGCCTTAAACAAGCCCCACGTGTGTGGTATGACCACCTTATCGAGTTGTTGCAAGATCGTGGGTTTGAAATTGGGAGAATCGACCCCACTCTTTTTACTAAGAAGGTCAAAGGGGAGTTGTTTGTGTGCGAACTATATGTTGATGGCATTATCTTTGGTTCTCCTAACAAAGCTTTCAATGAGGAACTTGCTGTTGGGTTCAACGGTAGGGTGCGTCGACTGCAAATTAAAATTTTCCTATGCGCAGAACAACCAAGAACATGCTACGGAAGATGGATCACAGTTCGTTACCACTAGACACGCAGTGCCGTGCAGTGGAAGAAGAGTTGGGGCAGCGCATCTGCGTGGATCGTCTTCTCCTCGTCCGGTCTCCCTCGTACAGCCTGTAGTCGGTTCCCACGTACAGGTTCGCCGGAGCGGCGCAAGTGCATCGCCTCTAACAGTATCCACGCGTGTAGGAGGAACTTCATGCGGTGGACTGCTAGGTCCGATCACACAACCGGCGGCGAGTGGAGGCGTCTATTCACAACACATGCAAACCCTAGTGACAACGTCGTTGCGGTCAACTGCATGAGTGTGCCGCACCTCACTTTATATAGGTGTCTATCGTGGGCTCAACACTTGGGCCTCGCACGAACCCTAAAGCCCATAAGTCTACTCGGTCACAATCCGAATACAGCTCAGATCACATCCGACCAATATCCTCGGATCCGACCTTGTAGGTTCCTTCCCTTAAACGCGCGACCCCTTAGGTTCAAGCCGGCTTGGTCGCAGTTTGGATCACCTCCGGTCTACATGGCTGGTAGCGGCCTCTAGCAAGGCGTGCCGACCACCAAGCAGACGTTGAAGCTGGTTAGGCAAACCTGTACATCACACTTCCATTCCTTTTGCCACACGATATATGTTGTCGGGCTCAAGGCGAGTCTTTCATCCTTGTGCTAGCCCGACCTCTTTCTCGTTCTAGTGATGCCGACCACAAACCGGATTATCTCATAATCCTTGTCGCATGGCCATGCTTATCGTAGTCAGATCACGCGAGGGGCCCAGAGTATACCTCTCCTGATTGGAGGGGCAAATCCCATCTTGCTCGACCATGTCTCGCAGCATGGGTCTGGACAAGCCCGAAACCTACCTTTTTAACTACCTAGTCACGAAGTAGCGTTTGGTTGGCCCAAAGCAAGTTTGTCACCATCCCGAGTTCATGCGCTAGCTCATGTCTTAGGACATAGAACGTATGTTGTACTAGAGACTCACAGATGACATATCGCTGCGTCTCATAGTTGGATCTGTCTGACTCGGACCTTATCTCGACTCGGATCCGACTACGTCGAAACCGATTAGATCCTTCCAAGTCCTTATTATCCGATTGGCATCCAATGCTCCATGGCTAGCGAGACCAAGCCATCGACCATGTCATATGCTAGTCTAGTTGGTTGCGTGTCCACACAACCCTTTTGACTAGGGACCTTTTAGGACAATCATCATACAATGCATAGTCCCACAAACAAGTCACATACTTGCTGATACACATCATTGATAATGTCCAAGGACTATCTTTATTCATAAACACATAGGAAATATCATCATACATGATTGCCTCTAGGGCATATCTCCAATAGTCTCCCACTTGCACTAGAGTCAATCAAATAGACATCGAATGCCCATAGCTATAACGTGCCCCTCATGCTTGGGTTGTGGAAGCGGCTTGGTCAACAGACCCGCAACATGTGCATCCGTGTGAATTTTGCATAACTCTACATCACCACTCTTTACGATCTTTCGTATCAGGTGATATTTCTGATCTATGTGTCTGACCTTGTGGTGATTCCTCGGCTCCTCTGCTTGTGCGATGGCACCAGAAGTATCACAATAAAGGTCCAATGGTTTTACCGAAGCTGGGAAAATACCAAGATCATCCAGAAAGTTTTGGATCCAAACACCTTCCTTTGCATCTTCACAAGTCGCAATGTATTCGGCTTCTGTAGTAGAATCAGCCACCGTATCTTGCTTGGAACTCATCCAGCTCACTGCTCCTCCGTTCATGACGTACACGAATCCGGACTGTGATCGACAATCATCTCTGTCGGTTTGGAAACTAGCATCGGCGTAACCCCTTACGACGAGCTCTTCCTCACCTCCATAAACTAGGAACATCTCTTTAGTCCTTTTCGGGTACTTCAAAATAGTCTTTACCGCTGCCCAGTGACTCTCACCCAGGTTGGCCTGGTATCTACTTGTTAGGCTTATTGCAAAAGCAACATCGGGCCTCGTACATATCATGGCATACATGATGGATCGATTGCCGAGGCATATGGAATCCTACTCATCCTGCTTTGCTCATCAGATGTCGAAGGACTCTGAGTCTCGCTTAGACTTATACCATGTGAGAGTGGCAAGAAGCCTTTCTTTGCCTCACTCATGTTGAACCGCTTCAACACTTTATCTATGTACGTGCTCTGGCTTAAGCCGAGCAACCTCCTTGATCTATCTCTATAGATCTTAATGCCTAAAATGTACATTGCCTCACCAAGGTCCTTTATCGAAAACTTGCCATTCAATGACTCCTTGACCGAGTTCAGCATCGAAATATCATTTTCGATCAGTAGTATGTCATCCACATACAAGATCAAAAACACTATCAAGCTCCCACTTAACTTCTTGTACAAACAAGAGTCCTCTTCGCTTTTGATGAAGCCGAAACCAATGACAATCTCATAAAAACGAATGTTCCAGCTCTGAGATGCTTGCCTCAACCCATAAATGGATCTCTTGAGCTTGCATACCTTACTAGTGCTAGTCGGATCGACAAAACCCTCGGGCTGTATCATATACACGTCCTCGGTTAATTTTCCGTGAAGGAAAGCCATCTTGACATCCATCTGGCATATCTCGTAATCGAAATATGCATCTATAGCTAGTACGATCCTCACCGACTTCAGCATCGCTACTGGCAAGTAAGTCTCATCGTAGTCAATTCCTTGAACTTGTCCATAACCCTTAGCGACAAGCCGAGCTTTGTGGATATGAACATTTCCATCCACATCGGTTTTGTTCTTAAAGACCCATTTGCAACCAATGGTTGTTACGCCAGGCGGCGGATCAACCAAATCCCAGACTTGATTCTCATCCATGGACTTTAACTCGGATCTCATGGCCTCCAGCCATGCCTCGAAATCTGGGCTCACCATCGCTTTTGCATACGTGGCCGGCTCGTCACTTTCTAGCAACAATACATCACGCACTCTGCGCAATCTTTCTGACCTCCGTGGTTCCGGTGCCGCTTCCACTACGGGATCCCTGACTGACTCCGGTATGATCTCATCACCAGCCGAGCCGTCCTCGAGTGGTCCTCAAATTTCTTCGAGTCGGAATGTCCTCCCACTAGCCTCCCGACTGAGAAACTCTTTCTCAAGGAAAACCCCGTTCCGAGCAACAAACACTTTGTTCTCTTCCCGGTTGTAGAAGCTATATCCCAAGGTTTCGCTTGGATATCCTACGAATATGCATTTGTCCAACTTGGGTGTAAGCTTGTCTAACATAAGTCGCTTGACAAATGCTTCACAACCCCAAATCTTTAGAAAAGACAAACTGGGAGCCTTCCCAGTCCACATCTCATGTGGTGTCTTATCTACAGATTTTGATGGTACCCTGTTAAGTGTGAAAGCTGCAATTTCTAGAGCGTATCCCCAGAATGATAAGGGTAAATCCTACTTGCTCATCATAGATCGAACCATGTCCAACAAGGTACGATTCCTCCGTTCTGATACACCATTTCTCTGTGGCGTGCCCGGAGGTGTGAGCTGAGGTACTATACCTCTGCTTTTCAGATGATCATCAAACTCCTGGCTCATGTACTCACCTCCACGATCAGATCGTAGAAGTTTTATAGTCTTGCCAAGATGATTCTCAACCTCGTTTTGAAACTCTTTGAACTTTTCAAAAGTCTCGGGCTTGTGCCTCATCAAATAGATATATCCATATCTACTCAAGTCATTGGTAAAAGTCACGAAGTACTAATAGCCACCTCTGGCAGTTGTGCCCATTGGTCCACACACATCACTGTGTATCAGTTCCAACAGCTCGGATGCCCTCTCACAACTCTTTGCAAAAGGAGACTTAGTCATCTTGCTGAGCAAGCATGATTCGCATGTCTCGAATGACCCAAAGTCAGTCGAAGTTAGGAGTCCATCATCATGGTGCTTCTTCATGCGTTTCAGACTAATGTGTCCAAGCCGGCAATGCCAGAAGTATGTCGGATTTATCTCATTAGGCTTATGCCTCTTGACATTCACGTTATGGACCGGTTCCTGTTCTAGATTCAATATAAATAACCCATCAACAATGGTGCACAGCCGTGGAACATACCATTCAAATAAATCGAACAAACATTGTCCTTTAAATTGCATTCATAACCCTGACTCATCAGGCATGAGGCAGAAATAATGTTCCGACTAATGCATGAATGTAATAACAATTATTCAATTCCAAAATAAATCCAGAAGGAAGCTGGAGCTGCATCGTGCCGACCTCCAATGCAGCAACTCTTGCTTGGCTGCCGAGAATGATGTCAATCTCCCCTTGTGCCACACGCCTAGTTCTTACCAGCCCCTGCATTGAGTTGCAAATGTGAACAATCGATCCAGTATCAAATACCCAAGAGCTGCTAGGTATGTCAGCAAGGTAAATGTCTATAACATATGCAACAAGTGTACCTTTGCCTGAAGCAGCATTCCCAGCCTTCTTGCCATGCTCTGCAAGCCACTTGCTACAATTCCTCTTCCAGTGACCAGTTTCCTTGCAGTGATAGCAAATGTTCTTTGAGTCCGGTCCAGACTTCGGTGCAACAACGGAGGTTACCGTCTCCGTGCCCTTTGCCTTAGCCTTTTTCTTGGACCAACTCTTCTTGAACTTAGCCGTTTTCTGCACCATCAACACTTGATGCGTGCCTTTATTAATATCCTGCTCTGCCACTTTGAGCATCCCATGCAATTCAGTGAGCTTCTTATCCATGCCATGCATATGATAGTTCGAGATGAACGTCCCATAGCTGGGCGGAAGAGAACCCAGAACTGCATCAGTAGCCAGCTCATCCAAGAGCGGGAAGCCCAACCGATCCAAAGCTTGCACATATTCGATCATCTTGATCACATGTGGGCTCAGTGGATCACCTTCCTTCAGCTTACAATCCATCAAGGATCGCCAGACCTTGAACCTTTCGGTCCTAGCCTGCACCTGAAACATGCTCTTGAGACCCTCGATCATATCGAAAGCCCCAACGTCTTTGAAATGCTGCTGCAAATCGGTCTCCATACAAGCCAGCATGAGGCGGCTGATCTTGTTTGATTCATCAATGAGTTTCTGGTAGGCATTCTTGGTTGTGGTACTAGCATTATCGGCAGGTTCCTCTGGAAGCGGATCCTCTAGAACATGTTCCTTTTTATCATGCTTGAGAACAATTCTCAAATTTCTATACCAGGTAGTAAAGTTTGTTCCATTCAGTTTATCCTTTTCCAGAATTGATTTCAATGCAAAGTTGGGTTGAGCAGGTGGTGCCATTGATCTACAATAGAAAAACATGCAATCACTAAGCAATGTGTTTATGTAGAGTAATTCTAGCCTTAAACAGAAATACTCCCACTGAAGTCAGCATCCCTCCGCAAACTCTCAGTGATTCAGGATCCGACTAGCACATGCGACTAGTGAGCTTTAGCATCACTACTAGACAACATGCCTATCCGGTAAGAAACTCCTTGCTAATCGTATCTCTATATGACTCATGTCGGTCGGGCAGGTATCTCATATCCCGGCTCCCGACCTCTTTTGCCACAAGGCCCAAAACCGTTTTGATAGCCTTGTCAAGTTAATGTAATGCAGTGCATTTCCGTGTCCGACACGAACCCTTCAGTTCAAGGAAACCTAGCAGCACCCCAATTTTATGAGCCCACTACTAGATGTACTTGACGTGCGAAGGTGCAACATCGGGAATAGCAATTTACTTGATATTCATGAGGGATCTTTCTACCATTCTAACATGCATAGAAACAAAGAAGCATAACAATCACAAGTAAAACATATATTGTGAAATAGTATGGCTCCTTCATGGATGTCCTTCTAGGTCAGCTCCAACTCCGATGACCATCTAGGAACTCCATCTTGTTTGTCACGCCAGGACGCCAAGCCACCAACCTGATCTCTATTATCCAACTACTACAACTAGTAATGAATTTTACATAGAGTCACAAGTTGACACGCATGTCGTTATACAATATAATGACAGCACTTTGGCTCCTGTCGGCTGACAAACATGACATGCAGGCCATGTATATTTTACACACATGCATCACATACACATGAACCATACTATTCACATCAAACCCTGCAAAATAAAGTTATGCATAGAATCACATTCTACTGGGTTTGAGTGATCGTGTACGAAATACAAGGCGCTACGCACACGGCGGTCCTGCTAGCCGGTTAGCGGGCGGGTTTCAAACGGGCAGCGCCCCTCGCGGGTGCGGGCAGCGCCTGACGTTTTCGAAAATCACAGATCACATCTAAACTCCGATCACGCCGAATTTTCTGATCTGACCGATATTATCGATCATCGCGAGCCCGATTCGGGTTTACGTTTCATTGTTAACCTCGATGGCGGATACCGACCGGTAGGGGTAGGTTGTGTCACGACCTCATCGATTCCGATCATCAGAAAACATAGCCACATCGATCCCCATGTGCAGTTGATCTCATCAACCATGCACACAACCGATCTTATCAACGACAACAGATCTCATCTATCGCCACCACATATCTAATATGCATACGATCTGAATCCAAATCCTATAGCAGAGGCTCTGATACCACTGTTGGGTTCTACGGTAGGGTGCGTCGACTGCAAATTAAAATTTTCCTATGCACAGAACAACCAAGAACATCCTACGGGAGATGGATCACAGTTCGTTACTACTAGACACGCAGTGCCGTGTAGTGAAAGAAGAGTTGGGGCAGCACGTCCGCGTGGATCGTCTTCTCCTTGTCCAATCTCCCTCGTATAACCAGTAGTCGGTTCCCACGTACAGGTTCACCGGAGCGGCACAAGTGCACTGCCTCTAATGGTTTCCGTGCGTGTAGGACGAACGTCGTGCGGTGGACTTCTAGGTCCGATCACACAACCGGCGGCGAGTGGAGGTGTCTATTTGCAACACATGCAAACCCTAGTGACAGCGTCATTGCGGTCAACTGCATGAGTGTGCCGCACCCCACTTTATATAGGCGTCCGTCGTGGGCTCAACACTTGGGCCTCGCGTGGACCCTAAATCCCATAAGTCTACTCGGCCACACTCCGAATACAGCTCGGATCACATCCAACCAGTGTCCTCGGATCCAACCTCGTAGGTTCCTTCCCTTAAGCGCGCGACCCCTTAGGTTCAAGCCGGCTTGGTCGCAGTTAGGATCACCTCCGGACTACATGGCTGGTAGCAGCCTCTAGCAAGGCGTGCTGACCACCAAGTAGGCGTTGAAGCTGGTTAGGCAAACTTGTACATCACACTTCCATTCCTTTTGCCACACAATATATGTTGTCGGGCTCAAGGCGAGTCTGTCATCCTTGTGCTAGCCCGACCTCTTTCTCGTTCCAGTGATGCCCACCACAAACCGGATTATGTCATAATCCTTGTCGCATGGCCTTGCTTATCCTGGTCGGATCACACGAGGGGCCCAGAGTATATCTCTCCTAATTGGAGGGGCAAAACCCATCTTGCTCGACCATGTCTCGCAGCATGGGTCTGGACAAGCCCGAAACCTACCTTTTTAACTACCCAGTCACGGAGTAGCGTTTGGTTGGCCCAAAGCAAGTCTGTCACATCCCGAGTTCATGCGCCAGCTTAGGTCTTAGGACATAGAACGTATATTGTACTAGAGACTCATAGATGACATATGGTTGCGTCTCATAGTTGGGTATGTCTGACTCGGACCTTATCTCGACTCGGATCCGACTACGTCGAATCCGACTAGATCCTTCCAAGTCCATATTATTCGGTTGGCATCCAATGCTCCATGGCCACTGAGACCAAGCCATCGACCGTGTCATATGCTAGTCTAGTTGGTTGCGTGTCCACACAGCCCTTTCAACTAGGGACGTTTTAGGACAATCATCATACAATGCATAGTCCCACAAACAAGTCACGTACTTGCTAATACACATCATTGATAATGTCCAAGGACTATCTCTATTCATAAACACATAGGAAATATCATCATACATGATTGCCTCTAGGTCATATCTCCAACATTTGCCGCTCTCATGACCTCGAAGTTCAAGATGTCCATGATGGGAGAGTTGAAGTTCTTTATCGGGTTCGAAATCAAGCAACGAAGAGAAGGAACCTTCATCAACCAAGCCAAGTACACTCAAGACATGCTCAAGAGATTCAAGCTAAGTGAAGTCAAGTCGGCTTCCACTGCAATGCCCGTCAAATGCCAACCTTACATAGATCCCAATGGTAAAGCGGTGGATCAAAAGGTATATCGCTCCATGATTAGCTCCTTGCTCTACCTTTGTGCATCTAGACCGGATATCATGTTGAGTGTGGGAATTTGTGCATGGTTTCAAGATGCACCTAAGGAAAGTCATTTTGTGGCGGTCAAGTGAATCTTTCGATATTTGGCTCATACCCCAAACTTTGGCTTATGGTACCCAAGAGGAGCAAACTTCAACCTTGTAGGCTATTCGGACTCTGGTTGGGCGGGAGACAAAGTGGATAGGAAGTCAACTTCCGGAGGGTGCCAATTCCTTGGTTGCTCTTTGGTGAGTTGGTATTCCAAGAAGCAAAGTTGTGTGTCTCTCGTCCACCGAAGCGGAGTATGTGGCCGTCGGTAGTTGTTGCGCACAACTTCTATGGATGAGGCAAACTTTAAAGGATTACGGTGTCATTTGTGACAAAGTGCCTCTTTGGTGTGACAATGAAAGTGCCATCAAGATTTCTCTCAATCCGGTGCAACACTTCAAGACAATGCATATTGAGATTCGGTATCACTTCATCCGGGATCATATTAGGTGAGGGGAGATCGAGCTCAACTATGTCAACACTCATGATAACCTTGCAGGTATTTTCACGAAGCCCTTGGATGAAGCAAGATTTCGCGAGTTAAGGCATGAGCTAAATATCATTGATTCGAGCAATGCTGCTTGAACCCTTGCACACCCCACCATACTCAACTTGTTATCTTGTTTAGGTGTAGGCATGGACATAGGGGAGTGTTGTTCTCTCAATGAACTCTCCCTCCCCCCATTATGCATAAATTGATCAACTCTTTCACATTAGCCATTGTTGATGTTACTTGTGCTTCAAAGACGAGTTTTTGTCATGGGCCCAAGGATAATTCTTCGCGGTGCCATACCAATTGACTCAAACATAGGTGGATCCGGCCATCGCCCTCTCTTTGGAGAGGTTGTGTTGCATGTTTAGTCCTTGTTGTCTCTTGCCTTTCTTTCTTCGTGCCGAGCTTGCGTGTGTTGTCTCGTTGGTTAGCTCTTTGGTGTGTCCGTTTGCTTGAAGGTTGCATTGCAAAGGCCACTTTCTTCTCTATTTTCAAAACTTGCATTTTCTTGGGTCCACGGTACTACCGTGGTTCGCCATGGTACTACTGCAGGAGTTGCGCATGATACTACCGCACCCAACACGGTAGTAATTTTTTACTGCCACTAGAGGAGCGGTACTACCGCCCACTGTGCGGTACTTCCGCCCGGGCGGTACTACCGCCATGATGCGCGGTACTACCGCGCTGTCGCGAGAGTGTGGAGGTTAAGAGCGGGCAGGGGGAGTTCCAAATCCCCCATGCCCATTCAACTCTTTTCCCCATGATGTCTCTCTCTCTCTCTCTTGCCCAAGAACAGCGCCGGAGAACCTCGCCGGATCTCCGTCTCCGGCCGCTCTCCTCGCATTCCGTCCGGTGGGATCATTCCCCACCACTTCCTCGTGCCATGGAACAAGGTTTCTCCCCAAATCGCTCTCTCTTTGGTTTATTCTTTCGTTTCTAGGTTTTTGGGGAGATGCATGTTGTTCTTGAGATTTTATGCCAAATCTTTGCAAGAGTAGGATGTAGGAGAGTAGTAATGCGTACAGATGGTACTTGGTATGTTGCCCCGTGGTAAATTTGATCAACCGTGGTATCGCTCCGTTGTCACGGTTGTGCTCAGATCCGTTTGTGGTTCGGATCTGACCCCGTGTGGTACTACCGCACCTCCCGTGCAGTACTACCACTCGTACAATACCATCGCTCCTCAGGAGTGGTACTACCGCGTGAGGCACGACACTAAAATTTTACTTCCGCTCCAAGCCGCGGTTCTACCGTGACTAGGATCGGTACTAAAATTTTAGTCCCGCACATCCATGCGGTACTACCGTTCACTTGTCAAATCTTCCTAGTGGCAATTACCCAATGCTAGTTCTACTTGTTTCCCATGTTTTGTTGTGGTCTTTGCATTGATCCTTCTTGTTTCTCTTGCGTGTTCTTGTGTTGTGTGTCATAGGTGGTGGCTCCGGTTCCAATGTCTGTTGTTCGAACCCCGTTCATGACACGGGCTCAAAGCGTCTGCGCAACCAAGATGAAGCTCCAGAGGGCTCCAATGCCCCCAACGCAGAACCAAGTCAACCGCAACCAAGCAGAAGGAGCCAACAATGAGCATGGATAAGATACCACTAGCTGAATTTTTCAATCGTAGGAAGATCAGCCCCTATGTGAATCCCCATGCAAACTTCAGAGGGAATGAGTTGTTCTAGACCAAGCAGTAGTATCTTATCTATCTGGATGTCATGCATCATATGAGGGAGGATAAGCACCGCGCCTATTTTGGTGAGGCTTTGGACTTGGTGGAGCAGTTTGGGATTGAGGACTTGATCACGTTCCACCTGGACTTTGACCCTGGGATTGTGGCTCAGTTATTTGCCTTGGTCCACTTCCACTCTGATGAGGAACAGACTTTGACATGGATGACAAATGGACAACAGCTGACCGCCAAGTGGAAGGACTTCATGGATCTGCTACAGGTTCGTGATGAGGGGCTCGACAAGCCCGTTGGTGTTCGCCCTCATGCCAACTCCAAGTCTGCTAACAAAAACAAGCTCCAGCCATACTATGTTGAGAATAAGCTTCCCACTGGCAAGAAGACTTGGGTACTGAACCCATTCCTTGACATCATGTATCGGATCTTCCACAACATCCTCTTCCCACGTATTGGTGACAAAGATAAGGTACATGCCTATCTCGTGGATATGATGCTCATTTCTGGGGAGGCGCGTCATGCTTAGACGCAACCACTTGATGTCTCACATATCATGTGGTGTGAGCTTTGGTTTGCGGTGTTCAACCGTAAGTTACCCATCTATAGTCCTTACCTATTTCACCTGATCTCGAAGACTTGGGAGAAGCTCTATCCCAATGTTGAGTTTGAGGCCCCTGACTGGACCCTTCACGAGCCCATCAAGCTCGGCATCAAGCCTAAGTAGGCTAACACCACTACCTGTGTTGAGGCAGCGGCTGCTCAGATGGACGTCGATGAGGATGAGATTGAGGAGGAGGAAGTGGGTGAGGACAGCTCTGCTGGGTATGCTCCTCCCTCTACTGAGCCCTCATGGGCTAAGAAGCTGAAGGACAAGATGAAGGCCTTGTTCTGCATGCAAGAAAGGGGCAATACAAGACCCATGTTGCTTCCAAGGAGAGTTGCCGCGGCGACAAGAGGATCTTGAGGACGTTTGGCGAGGACATATCCAGTGGGTCCGAGAAGCACATCATTCCAGAGGCCGAATGGATGGCGAAGCAGGGTTACAAGTGGATTGATTCTGAGGAGGAGCCCATCCCCACTACTGAGACCGACGAGGAGCATGACGAGTGATCGTTTCAGCTTGAGCCACCACTTGTGTCGTAGGTGTCCTCTCTGCCTTGTTGGTGTCTCGATGCCAACGGGGGAGAGAGTGTAGGATTTGCGAGTCGTGTCTCGTGTTTCGTCTTGTCGCTTTGCTTTTGTTTCATTGAACCTCGTTTGCTTTGGTTTGGTTTGTGCTTGTGAGACCCTTCTATCATATGGTGTAAGACATATGCACTCTTGCGTACCTTATTGAGCCTATGCTATCTTGTGCCCTTTACTTTATGCTCATAGTTATTATCTTGCTTAGTGTTAGCTTTATCATTACAAGATTTGCCTTGTCTATAAAATATAGGGGGGGGTGTTGATCCTAGTATCTGTGTCGTGCAGTCCAAAGCTCTTATCTAGTTAGCACACATCTAGGGGGAGCCCGTCTATATTTTATAGATGTGCGGTTTGCCCATGTTCTTTTTTATCTCCCTTTGTGCAAATACCTTATTGTCATCAATCCACCAAAAAGGGGGAGAATGTAAGGGCATATTTATCCCTTAGTTGTTTTTGGTGATTGATGACAATGCTTTTGCGTACTAATCGTGTGCATGGAGTATTTCAGACATATCATGACTAGGCACAAGACGATTTGGTGCCCCTCTAAGACTATTGAAGACAACGTTTCTCTATGTTTCTTTTCGATGGTTTTGAGTCGTAGGAAAGCCGTACTATTAAGAGGGGGTCCGCTTTGGAAAGGTTTGGGTGGAATCATCACGTACACGTCTACTCCTTTTGCACCACCTTTCCTTTGGCTCTTTGGAGCATCCTCAGTCTCTCCTTGTCTATGCAAAATGAAGGTCTCCTAGTGTTGCTGAACTGGGGCATGCGGTAGTACTGCTCCTCGGAGCGGTAGTACCGCAAACCCTTGCGGTAGTCCTGGCCTTTGGCGCGATAGTACTGCAAGTGTTCATGGTAGTACCGCACCTCGGGAGTGGTAGTACCATGGCCTCAGGCTAGGCGCTGCTGCTAGTGCGGTAGTAGGGGCGGATGTAATTTTTTACATCCGCACCGTACGCGGTAGTACCGTGCGCTCTGGCCAGGCTCAACAGCATGAGCGGTAGTAGGGGCGGATGTAATTTTTTACATCCGCGCCCTACACGGTAGTACTGCTCCAGGTCTGCGGTAGTACCGTGTCGGATTTTTGCATGGATCAGAACTCAGCGGAAGTAGTCACGGGTGTATTTTTATATGTCCGTGCCTTCTCGGCCTAGTCCATTCCCGCCTTGCGGTAGTACCGCAAGGGGGCGCGATAGTACCACGCCAGTGGTTCTACCGCTCCTTGCCTTAGCACTTTAGGATCGGTCTTAGGCCCTGCCGTGGCAGCGGTAGTACTGCGGTTCGCTGCGGTAGTATCGTGAGCCCTTGCGGTAGTACCGCTTGTTTGGTGCGGTAGTACCGCATGTCATGGGTTGGTTAAGTGGATAACAGTTGGATTTGTTCTTTCACTATATAAGGGGTGTCTTCTTCTCCGAGTTGACTACCTCTTCCACCTCCAAGCTCCATTTTTTGCCCTAAGCTCCATTTTCGCCCGATCTCTCTCTCTCTAGCCGATCAAACTTGTTGATCTCCTAGGGATTGGTTGAGAAGGCCTAGATCTACACATCCACCAAGAGATATTTCATTTCCCCACTAATCTCTCGCGGATCTTGTTACTCTTGGGTGTTTGAGCACCCTAGACGGTTGAGGTCATCGCGGAGCCATACTCCATTGTGGTGAAGCTTCGTGGTGTTGTTGGGAGCCTCCAATTAAGTTGTGGATATTGCACCAACCTTGTTTGTAAAGGTTCGGTCGCCGCCTTCAAGGGCACCAATAGTGGAATCACGACATCTCGCATTGTGTGAGGGCGTGAGGAGAATACGGTGGCCCTAGTGGCTTCTTGGGGAGCATTGTGCCTCCACACCGCTCCAATGGAGACGTACTTCCTCTCAAAGGGAAGGAACTTCGGTAACACATCCTCGTCTTCACCGACTTTACTCTTGGTTATCTCATCCCTTTACTCGTGCAAGCTTATCTTGTGTTATTTCCCTTGCTTGCTTGTTTACTTATTATTGTTGCATCATATAGGTTGCTCACCTAGTTGCATATCTAAGCAACCTACTTTTATGCAAAGTTTAAATTGGTAAAGAAAAGCTAAAAATTGTTAGTTGCCTATTCACCCCCCCTAGTCAACTATATCGATCCTTTCAGACTTCAACGATATTTTGAACGTCATGGAGCATATGGGATGTTCGAGGAGTTGAAGTTAATATTTCAAGCAAATGCCCAGATTGAGAGATCTGAAGTCTCCAATAAGTTCTACAACCACAAAATGGAGGAGATTAGTTCTGTCAGTGAACATATACTCAGAATGTCTGGGTATCATAATCACTTGACTCAGCTAGGAGTTAATATTCCAGTTGATAGTGTCATTAACAAAGTTCTTCAATCACCGCCACCAAGCTACAAAAGCTTTGTGATGAACTATAATATGTAAGGGATGGATAAGATGATTCCCGAGCTCTTCGCGATGCTAAAGGCCACGGAGGTAGAAATCAAAAAGGAGCATCAAGTGCTGATGGTCAACAAGACCACTAGTTTCAAGAAAAAGGGTAGAGGGAAGAAGGGGAACATCGAGAAGAACGGCAAACAAGTTGATGCTCAAGTGAAGAAGCCCAAGTCTGGACCTAAGCCTGAGACTGAGTGCTTCTACTTCAAAGGGACTGGTCACTGGAAGCGGAACTGCCCCAAGTATTTGGTGGATAAGAAGGATGGCAAAGTGAAAGGTATATTTGATATACATGTTATTGATGTGTACCTTACTAATGCTCCCAGTAGTGCCTGGGTATTTGATACTGGTTCTGTTGCTAATATTTGCAACTCGAAACAGGGGCTACGAATTAAGAGAAGATTGGCTAAGGACGAGGTGACAATGCACGTGGGAAATGGTTCCAAAGTCGATGTGATCGCCGTCGGCACACTACCTCTACATCTACCTTCAGGATTAGTTTTAGACCTGAATAATTGTTATTTGGTGCCAGCGTTATGCATGAACATTATATCTGGATCTTGTTTGATGCGAGACAGTTATTCATTTAAATCAGAGAATAATAGTTGTTCTATTTATATGAGTAATATCTTTTATGGTCATGCACCCTTGATGAGTGGTATATTTTTACTAAATCTTGATAGTAGTGATACACATATTCATAGTATTGAAGCCAAAATATATAAGTTTAATAATGATAGTGCAACTTATTTGTGGCACTGCCGTTTGGGTCATATTGGTGTAAGCGGTCCGATGAGTGTTGATGCGCGTGGCGGGTATCGTTATTTTCTGACCTTCACAGATGATTTGAGCAGATATGGGTATATCTACTTGATGAAACATAAGTCTGAAACATTTGAAAAGTTCAAAGAATTTTAGAGTGAAGTGGAAAATCATCGTAACAAGAAAATAAAATTTCTACGATCTGATCATGGAGGAGAATATTTGAGTTACGAGTTTGGTCTTCATTTGAAACAATGTGTAATAGTTTCGCAACTCAAGCCACCTGGAACACCATAGCGTAACAGTGTGTCCGAACGGCGTAACCACACTTTAATAGATATGGTGCTATCTATGATGTCTCTTATTGATTTATCGCTATCGTTTTGGGGTTCTGCTTTAGAGACGACTGCATTCATGTTAAATAGGGCACCATCGAAATAAGTTGAGACGACACCTTATGAACTATGGTTTGGCAAGAAACCCAAGTTATTGTTTCTTAAAGTTCGGGCTGCGATGCTTATGTGAAAAAGCTTCAACTTGATAAGCTCGAACCCAAATCGGAGAAATGTGTCTTCATAGGATACCCAAAGGAGACTATTGGGTACACCTTCTATCATAGATCAGAAGGCAAGATATTCATTGCTAAGAATGGATCTTTTCTAGAGAAGGAGTTTCTCTTGAAAGAAGTGAGTGGGAGGAAAGTAGAACTTGATGAGGTAACTGTACCTGCTCCCTTATTAGAAAGTAGTTCATTACAGAAATCAGTTCCAGTGATTCCTACACCAGTAAGTGAGGAAGCTAATGATGATGATCATGAAACTTCTGATCAAGTTACTATCTAACCTCGTTGGTCAACCAGAGTAAGATCCGCACCAGAGTGGTACGGTAATCCTGTTCTGGAGGTCATGTTACTTGACAATGACGAACCTACTAACTATGAGGAAGTGATGATGAGCCCAGATTCCACAAAATGGCTTGAAGCCATGAAATCTGAGATGGGATCCATGTATGAGAACAAAGTGTGGACTTTTGTTAACTTGCCCAATGATGGGCAAGCCATAGAGAATAAATGGATCTTCAAAAAGAAGACTGACGCTGACGGTAATGTTACAGTCTACAAATCTCGACTTGTTGCGAAAGGTTTTCGACAAGTTCAAGGAGTTGACTACGATGAGACCTTCTCACCCGTAGCGATGCTTAAGTCTGTCCGAATCATGTTAGCAATTGCCACATTTTATGATTATGAAATTTGGCAAATGGATGTCAAAACTGCATTCCTTAATGGATATCTTAAAGAAGAGTTGTATATGATGCAACCAGAAGGTTTTGTCGATCCAAAAGGTGCTAACAAAGTGTGCAAGCTCCAGCGATCCATTTATGGACTGGTGCAAACCTCTCGGAGTTGGAATATATGCTTTGATAGTGTGATCAAAGCATATGGTTTTATACGGACTTTTGGAAAAGCCTGTATTTACAAGAAAGTGAGTGGGAGCTCTGTAGCATTTCTGATATTATATGTGGATGACATATTGTTGATCGGAAATGATACTGAATTTCTGAATAGCATAAAAGGATACTTGAATAAGAATTTTTCAATGAGAGACCTCGGTGAAGCTGCTTATATATTGGGCATCAAGATCTATAGAGATAGATCAAGACGCTTAATTGGACTTTCATAAAGTACATACCTTGATAAAGTTCTGAAGAAGTTCAAAATGGATCAAGCAAAGAAAGGGTTCTTGCCTGTGTTACAAGGTGTGAAGTTGAGTCAGACTCAATGCCCGACCACTGCAGAAGATAGAGAGAAAATGAAAGTCATTGCCTATGCTTCAGCCATAGGTTCTATCATGTTTGCAATGTTGTGTACCAGACTTGATGTGTGCCTTGCTATTAGTTTAGCAGGGAGGTACCAAAGTAATCCAGGAGTGGATCACTGGACAGCGGTCAAGAACATCCTGAAATACCTGAAAAGGACTAAGGATATGTTTCTCGTTTATGGAGGTGACAAAGAGCTCGTCGTAAACGGTTACATCGATGCAAGCTTTGACACTAATCCAGATGACTCCAAGTGACAAACCAGATACGTATTTTTATTGAATGGTGGAGCTGTCAGTTGGTGTAGTTCCAAGCAGAGCATCATGGCGGGATCTACGTCTGAAGCGTAGTACATAGCTGCTTCGAAAGAAGCAAATGAAGGAGTCTGGATGAAGGAGTTCATATCCGATCTAGGTGTCATGCCTAGTGCATCGGGTTCAATGAAAATCTTTCGTGACAATACTGGTGCATTTTTTTGAAAGCTTAGGACAGTGAGGGCAACCCCCCACTGACTTTATATTAACTCAACAATCATAGTGTACAACTCTCCGAGGCTACATCAAGGGTGGATATGATAAGTCCTCACCACCAGAGAGAGGGAGATGAGTTTATATAAAAAAGTACAAGGAAAAAAGGCTTTTTTACTCTAGATGGATGTAACCAAACTCTCCACAAACGGCACCAAGGCCTCCCTGACTCTGTGCCTCATCAAACCAAAGTCATTTTTGAATCTCAGAAGCCAACCATCAACCGTAGGCAACACACCCCTAAAGTGCTTGTTGTTGCGTTCCTTCCATACGCCCCAGGCTGCAATCACAAAGATCTCCATGAACATGGGACCCATCCACTTTTCTCTTGCCTCATGCATAAGCCGAAGCCTGTTTTCCACCATGCGCCCACTCGATCCCCAGCTTCCTCCAACACGTTCTACTAAAGGCACACTCGAAGAAGAGGTGCTCCACCGTCTCTTCTGGCAGGTTGTCGCAGAGGAGGCAAGCATATGCATCGTCTCGCAGCTTCATGCCTTTCCTCTTTAGCATGTTTCTAGTGTTCAGCCTGTCCGCTAGAAGTAGCCATGCAAAAACCCTCCATTTATTAGTGCATTTTGATTTCCAGATCCATTTGAATGCATCATCTGCCACAACTTCTCGGAAGAAATGATCATAATACTTTATGGAAGCAAAGTCTCCCGATCCCCAGACGCACCACCAGATGTCTATGGTGTCACTCAGTTCTGTCGAGGCCATGCTGCACTGTGTTGGGAACGCAGTAATTTTAAAAAAATTCCTACGCACACGCAAGATCATGGTGATGCATAGCAATGAGAGGGGAGTGTTTCGTCCACGTACCCTCATAGAGAGTAAGCGGAAGTGTTATGAGAACGCGGTTGATGTAGTCGTACGTCTTCACGATTCGACTGATCCAAGTACTGAACATACGGCACCTCCGAGTTCAGCACACGTGCAGCTCGGTGACGTCCCACAAACTCCGATCCAGCAGAGCTTCGAGGGAGAGTTCCGTCAGCACGACGGCGTGATGATGGTGATAATGATGCTACCGACGCAGGGCTTCGCCTAAGCACCGCTACGATATGACCCAGGTGGATTATGGTGGATGTCGGCGTTCTGGGAACGGGGGTCCCCAGACTTGCCTGCCTGCGGGCTACAGCGTGGCTCAGGTGGGGGCCCAGTACGTCCTATCTTCATCAGCCCAAGCTCAAGACCCTCGCGAGGGGCCAAGCCTCGCGGGGCGGACGACAGGAAGCTTCCTCAAGAGCGGCCTCATCAGGCAGGCTCGCGAGGAGGCGGAGAGGTCAATGCAAGGGTACCTCGCGAGGATCCCATGACGCAAGACATTACGATCAATTCCAGGCGGGCGCCGGCCTGCGCAGGGTCCTTGTTTCCCCTTTGGTGCAAAGGGGGCAAGCACAGGCCAAGGTATCAGGCAAAGGTTACCATTCCGGTGCAATGAGACCAAGACCAGCCAGACGACCGGACGAAGGTCACCATGGAGCCCAAGGCGGCGTCATCACCCTTGCTTTTGGCAACCGAAGACCACCTTTGGTCAGGATAACTTGTACTAGATGTTCCCCTTCAAAATGGCCAATTGTTGGCGCCCTTCCCGCTCAATTATTCGGGGAGAGGCCTAGGGCCTCTATAAATAGAGCTAGCCTCCACAAAGAGAGGGGGAGAGAGGAAAAAACCCAGTGAGGAGAGGAGGAGAAACCCAGTAGAGACTAAGTAGAACACACCGCACTAGCTCAACAACACCCCTCGCGAGGCTGTTCTTCCCTTGTACTGTCCATCATCAACCCAGAGGCAACCCATCACACCACACACTGGAGTAGAGTATTACACCACAACGGTGGCCCGAACCAGTATAAACCTCGTGTCTCTTGTGTTGGTCATCATTTTCATCTTAGTTCACACGAGAGGATCGGACGTAGATCGGTAGGGGAGAGATCTCCGCGCGCACCCTAGTGTTCGAACCTCAAGGGTCTGCCGGAACCCGAAATCCGACATTTGGCGCGGCAGGTAGGGGTGTGCCGGAGTCCTTCTTCCTCCGCGTCGCGTTCCGCCGCTTCGCCACCAGATGTCAAGCTACCCGTCTACCAACGCCAACCGCTGGGCGGCGTGGCCCGCCCACGCCGTGTCGCCGTCTCAGGGCGACCTCAACCTTGCGCCTCAGGCAGCTCGCGCTCCGCAGGGCGCTGCAAGACGCGAGCGACGCGGCTAGACGCCGCCTGCCCTCACGCCACGACAGGTGCGGGCCGCATCAAGGGCCTCGAACCACGCCGCTGCCATGTCACCATACACCTGACGGGAGCAGGCGAACTCCAGGGCCGCGCTCATGGTGGCCCGAGAGCTACTACGGTGCCGCTTGCTGGAAGGCGGCCGCGACGTGTTGTTGGAGCGAGTGGCCGAGCTCCTGGACGCCGCCGCCTCAGGAGCGCCCCCTTTCTGCATCCAGCTGCCGCCCCAGATCTAGGACAGGTCGCACGACGGCATTATGCGCGCCCACGCGATTTCAGGCGGGCCCCAGGGCTGGTCCAACGCCAACACCTCCGCCAGCACCGGGTGGCTGATCGTGCCGGCCCTTCTCCAGGCCGACGAAGGGATGCACGCCACGGCCTTTGGCCTCGGCGGACCACCGTGTCATCACATACAAGGCGACGCCCCAAGCCAGACTACGTGGCATGCGGGGCGCTACAGCGAGGTCCACGAGGTGGTCGCCCCGGAGGCCTATGTACCCCGCATGGTGGATCAAGGGCGCGAGCTGGAAGAAGGTCACGGCTCGTTCCTAGGGCCCGGCTGGGATGAGGAGCCGCCGAAAGCCGAGCTCTTTGAGGAACCCCAAGAGAGCACCGACAATCGCGCCGACAGCAGCAACTATCGGGTACCACTCATCCCTCAGGAACAAGCTTACGCTAACCATGGGTCGCAGGAGGTACAGGTCGCCGCAGCGGATGGCTGCCCCAACGCTGCAGCCTCTTATCCCTCAGGAGGAGGGTGCAGGGGGCTGCAGGAAAGGGACCGAGATCCGGGCTCACCCTCGCGGCAGTCGGGTCAAGGTGTTCTCAGGAGGTAGGCCCTCAGCCGGGGAGGTGCCCCAGGCCTGCCCCCGGCGGAGGACCCGTGGTCGTCGGGGGAACCGCTGGCGACCGCTCTACCCCATTGGCGTCATCCTTGGTTTCCGGTCACCGTCAATAGCGGCAGAGTGAGGCGCAAGGCGGGGCCCTCGTCTGGCGATATGAAGCAAGGCTGGTACCTATGAAGAAGGCCCAGTGCCTGTGAAGCTCGCCGCCCAATGACACTCTCATGTAATAATGAGTGGGGCTGTACACGCCCCGGAGTCTCAGGAGCGCCGGCCTCAGGCCCTGGGGCTCCCGCCCATGCCCAGTGGCAGCACTTAGCTCCGCGCTGATGAGAAGACGTCGAAGACTAGACTAGGTGCCGGACACGGCTTTTTTGCTTTTTTCTGCCTTTTTGCTTTTTTGCTTCTTCCTTGTCGGCAAATTTCTTCGGTTTGGATTTGAGTTTGAAGCTTGCATGCATTCGGGGAGGAGGTGTTTAGTCTCGTTCGAGCAATCTCTTGCGTTCTGGTTTCAGATTGATGCCCCAAGCTAGCGTCAGCTGCCCCCCTCATGAGCCCCTCGTGAGCCGGGCCGGGCCAGGCACGCCTACAGCCGGGACCACTGTCTCCGCCCCTTCTCCGGAGGTCCTCGTCACAGGATCAGCAGGTTAATCGAGGGACGCCAGAGGCATAGCATCCCCCCGCAGGCCCGCTCAGGGCACGCCAGGGCCGGAAGGTAAACGAATCAACCGAACCATCACCGGGCTAGCGACTAAAACTCACGCATAACGTTGTGCTCACCATAGTACAGATTACAAATCTTTACATGAGGGGCCTCCCCTCCCAAAATGCTCTTATATTCTTCAGGGCCAAGCCCGAGTCTTCTTCATGCAGGATAAACTGCGGAGACATGCGGTCAGTCGGACATGTCGCTCACCATGTCTTCTGGGGCATCCTCGGAAGCGTCACTGGCATCACTGACATCGTCGCCCCCACCACCTGTGTTTCCATCAGCGCCAGGCTCATCTATAATGCCGCCTTCATCAGCTCCCACGACCACACCATCATCATCATACGCGAAGGCCCTGGCGAGGGCGTCCACGTTGTTCTCCACCCACTGCGCCAGGTCGCCCCAGACAGCTATGGGCACAGGCGCGATGGCAGCATCAAAGTCGAAGTGGGGGTCCATCTCCTGCAAATGGCTGAAGACACGGGAGAAGGCACGCATGAGCAAGGCTAGGCTCCTCTCCTCAAAAAGCCTGCGGGCTCTCTCGGAACGATCCTCCAGAAGCGCCACCACGTCAGTGAAGAACCGAAGATTGCCTGCATAGCTGGCCTCGTGCGGCTCCTTAGCGGCAGCCTCGCAAATCTCACCTAAGGCTGAGTTGGCCCTCTCCCTGAGCGTCTGAAGCATGGGAGCATGCTCGTGCTCTGGAACCCTCCGCTGGCGGATCTCGTCCTCGTTCTGTCGCGCGATGGCCTTGGTGTCATCGACCCTCCATTGAAGAAGAAGCAGCTCCACCTGTGCTGCACCAAGGGCGGCTGCGGAGGAATCCGCACGCCGCGTCTCTTCAACCAACTTGGCCTTGATGGCCGCTGTCCTGCCCTCAGCCTCGGCCCCGATCAGCATCAACCTCGCCTCGTATTTGCGCTCGAGGACCGAGCGAGCTCCCGCCACACGGCGGTCGACCTCTTCCTGGACCCGGGCTTCGCGCGCCGCAGCGTCGTCATACGCCTGGGCCGCCAGGCGCTCCATCGTATCCAACCACTCTGGGTCAAGGCTGCTCATGGCGGCCTCGAGCGTCAGCACCTCCTCGCGCCTCTGGAGCTCCGCCCGGTCGATGGCGGCCTCCTACATCGACCCAAGGGTCGCGTGGCGCATCTCTATTTGCTGCTCCAGGGAGTTGCTCCAGGCTTGGAGCTCCCATACGCACTCCTCCGCATCCTTGCGTCGGCGGTCAGCCTCCGGAGCCTCCTCGACGGCCCGGGAGCAGGCCTCCCGTGAAGCCGCTAGCAATGCTTCGGCCTTCACGTTGTCGAGGTCATGTTGATGACACGTGAGCGCAATGGCAACCTTCAGCTTGCGCCTCTCCTCAGCAAGGTGCAGGCACTCAGCCTCGAGGCGCGCATCCTCGGCAGCAAGCTCTGCTCCGACCCGGTTCACCGCGTCCGCCGCCCCTGGAGGAACTCTTCACGAAGGGCACGATGCTCCCGAGCGTGCCTGAGCACATCTTCCACATCACCCTCTTCCGCTGGAGCATGCAGCGGGCCCCGAGGCGGCAAGCCCCCTCCAGGCATGGGGCAGGGGGCTGCCGCCCCAGCAGTCGCCGGATGGACCACCCTGAGAGTCCGGCCCGGCGTCGATCCACCCACGGAGGAGGAGCCAAGGACAGACTTCAGCCATTCGCCTTCTATGACCAGAGAAGGGGCACGGGGCAAGCCTGATGCGCCCCAAGAAGACTCGCGAAGAAAGGGCATCGGGCGAGCAAGCTCGAGGCGCCCTATGGAGTAGATCACTCCACCAACCGGTCCAGCGGCGAGGACGCCACCCGAGCTCGGCGGACCCGGAGCCAGCAAAGGGGGCGAAGCTGCGGGGGCCGGCTCCTGGGTCGACTCGACGGACTCAGCGAGGTGGGACCTGAAGGGCCACAATCAGCCACAAGGATAACAGAGCAAATGAGCAAGGAAAGAAGAAGGCTTACTCGTCCATGGCAAAGTACTTCCTGCACTTCAACAAGCGGTAAGGGCGGTCGCTGCCGCCTGAGTCCTCCTTCCTCTTGTGAAGGGCCTCGAAGTCTACGCGAAACTGACCCAAGCGCCTGGGGCAGGGGTCGGCCTGGGGCGCAGAAGAAGCCTCGGAATTGTTGGTGCCAGAGGAGTCAGCTTTGGGGGCACCGTCGGGCATCGCCTCGCGAAGAACGGCTGGGGGCTCGGGAGCCCCGGCCTAAGGAGCCGAAAGCCAAAACCCTGCATCAACCGCCGCCCCAGGGCAGGCCTCGGGAGACGTCGCCTCCAAGGCTTCACGCGGCGCCACCACCTCGACATCAGCCGCCTCAGCTCCCGTCGGCTCTCTCCCCGCTCTTTCACCTGAGGAGGGACTGCTGTGGGCGGCGGGGGGAACGACCATGACAACTGGGTTCTCGCGTGGCCCCGTGAGGCCAGCCGGGCGCAGCCCCCACTCGTCGAAGCTGGGCATCTGCTTCACGAAATCAGCCCTGCCGGAACAAAGGTACAGAAGGACGCCACTGCTCCGTAGGCTGCCTGGGGAAGGATCACCAATCAAGACCCAAAGCACCATCCGCAGCACTTCGGGTGCCAAATCCTCCTCCTGAAGCCGCATGCGGTCTCCTCACCCCGCAAAGTCCCACATCCGGCGAGAGTGTCGCCGGAGAGGAGCAACGCGACAAAGAAGGAACTCCCTCACCACCTTGGGCACTGTCACATTGTGCGCCCTCAAACTTTCAAAGCGGCGCCAGACGAAAGTGAGCCGGGGGCTCGCGAGCGATTCATGACCCCAGCCTGGGTTGGGAACAACAGGCAAGGTCAGGTGCAAGAGCAAGGGGCTCGGCACCCCGACATCCACGTACAGCCACCGCTCTCTGAACCTGGCCTGAGAAGGCGGAAGGCCGAAGTCAATCCCTGAAGCAGCCGTCTCAGGCACGACGAAGAAGGTTACACACCCCGAGCACTGAGTGGGATCACTCAGGCGCAGAGAAAAGAAGTGGCGCAGCAGGGTAACAGAAGGAGGGATGCCTATCATCGCCTCGCACATGAAAGCAAAGACAGTCAAAAGGGTAATGGACTCCGACCCGAGGTGCATCATGGGGATCTGATAATGGGAGAGCACAACATTGAAGAAAGCATAAAAGGGGGGAATCAGACCCACCCATAAGGCATCGGCGAAGAATCAGACCTCCGTGACGGTCCTAGCAAGAAAGGCGCGGGATGCGGGCCAAACTGTGGTCCGGCCGCACTCGTTGAAGATGGAAGCAAGGGCGGAGTGGACCTTGTCCAAGGCTTCCAGGTTGAGTATGATTGACCGATCGACGGCGGGGGCCGCCGCTGGAGGTGCGCAGGACGAAGGCGCGGGCTTCTTCCCCTTCCCTTCTTCGTCGGCGCCACGGCGTTGGGGAAGGGGAAGAGCTCGAGCCGGATTGGCGGCGGAGGTTGGAGCTCGGAGAAGAAGGAAAGGTAGGAGGCGAGCGGGAAGCCAAAGGAGAAACAACTGTGTGCAACTACGGGTCCGCTTAGCCGGGCGCGTAGCAAGGGGTCATGGGAAGTGCAGACGCCCACGCCCAATCAACCGCCACGCGACGCCCAAGGACGCAGGCTGTTAGGGCCCGCGGCGCTTCGCGCTTGCCCCTTCGCTTCTCTGCTGAGCCAAGCCCGCGCGCACCTTGGGCCCGGGGGCTACTGTCGGCGTTCTGGGAACGGGGGTCCCTAGACTTGTCTGCCCGCGGCCTGTGGCGTGGCCCAGGTGGGGGCCCAGTATGGCCCATCTTCATCAGCCCAAGCTCAAGACCCTCGTGAGGGGCCAAGCCTCGCGGGGCGGACGACATGAAGCTTCCTCGAGAGCGGCCTCATCAGGCAGGCTCGCGAGGAGGTGGAGAGATCAATGCAAGGGTACCTCGCGAGGATCCCATGATGCAAGCCATGACGATCAAGGCCAGGCGGGCGCCAGGCGGCCACCGGCCTGCGCAGGGTCCTTGTTTCCCCTTTGGTGCAAAGGGGGCAAGCACAGGCCAAGGTTACCATTCCGGTGCAACGAGACCAAGACCAGCCGGACGGCCGGACGGAGGTCGCCGTGGAGCCCAAGGCGGCGTCATCACCAGTGTTTTTGGCAGCCGAAGAACACCTTTGGTCAGGATAACTTGTACTAGATGTTCCCCTTCAAAATGGCCAATTGTTGGCGCCCTTCCCGCTCAATTATTCAGGGAGAGGCCCAGGGCCTCTATAAATAGAGCTAGCGTCCACAAAGAGAGGGGGGAGAGAGAGGGAAAACCCTAGTGAGGAGAGGAGGAGAAACCCAGTAGAGACTAAGTAGAACACACCGCACCAGCTCAAGAACACCCCTCGCGAGGCTGTTCTTCCCTTGTACTGTCCATCATCAGCCCCAGAAGCAATCCATCACACCACACACTGGAGTAGGGTATTACACCACAACGGTGGCCCGAACCAGTATAAACCTCGTGTCTCTTGTGTTGTTCATCATTTTCATCTTAGTTCGCATGAGAGGATCGGACATAGATCGGTAGGGGAGAGATCTCCACGCGCACCCCAGTGTTCGAACCTCAAGGGTCTGTCGGAACCCGAAATCCGACAGTGGAGGGGGGCACCGCACACGGCTAAAAGATCAACTGATCAACTTGTGTGTCTTGGGGTTCTCCCTGCCCCCGTATATAAAGGAGCAAGGGGAGAGGCCGGCCGGCCATAGCAAGGCGCGCCAGGATGAGTCCTACTCCCACCGGGAATAGGATTCCCCCCTTTCCTAGTTGGACTAGGAGAAAAGGAAGGGGGAGAGAGGGAGGAAGGAAAGGGGGGCACCACCCTCCTCCTAGTCCAATTCGGACTAGAGGGAGAGGGGGCGCGCGGCCTGCCCTCATCTCCTCTCTCTCTCTCCAATATGGCCCAACAAGGCCCATACATTTACCGGGGAGTTCCGGTAACCTCCCCGTACTCCGGCAAAATCCCAATTTCACCCGGAACTATTCCGATGTCCAAATATAGGCTTCCAATATATCGATCTTTATGTCTCGACCATTTCGAGACTCCTCGTCATGTCCATGATCATATCCGGGACTCCGAACTACCTTCGGTACATCAAAACACATAAACTCATATTATCGATCGTCACCGAACTTTAAGCGTGCGGACCCTACGGGTTCGAGAACTATGTAGACATGACCGAGACTCGTCTCTGGTCAATAACCAATAGCGGAACCTGGATGCTCATATTGGTTCCTACATATTCTACGAAGATCTTTATCGGTCAAACCGCATAACAACATACGTTGTTCCCTTTGTCATCGGTATGTTACTTGCCCAAGATTCGATCGTCGGTATCTCAATACCTAGTTCAATCTCGTTACCGGCAAGTCTCTTTACTCGTTCCGTAATACATCATCCCGCAACTAACTCATTAGTTGCATTGCTTGCAAGGCTTATAGTGATGTGCATTACCGAGAGGGCCCAAAGACACCTCTTCGACAATCGGAGTGACAAATCCTAATCTCGATCTATGCCAACTCAACAAGTACCATCAGAGACACCTGTAGAGCACCTTTATAATCACCCAATTACGTTGTGACGTTTGGTAGCACACAAAGTGTTCCTCTGGTACTCGGGAGTTGCATAATCTCATAGTCATAGGAACATGTATAAGTCATGAAGAAAGCAATAGCAACAAACTAAACGATCATCGTGCTAAGCTAACGGATGGGTCAAGTCAATCAAATCATTCTCTAATGATGTGATCCCATTAATCAAATGAAAACTCATGTCTATGGTTAGGAAACATAACCATCATTAATTCAACGAGCTAGTCAAGTAGAGGCAAACTAGTGACACTCTGTTTGTCTATGTATTCACACATGTACTAAGTTTCCGGTTAATACAATTCTAGCATGAATAATAAAGATTTATCATGATATAAGGAAATATAAATAACAACTTTATTATTTCCTCTAGGGCATATTTCCTTCAGTCTCCCACTTGCACTAGAGCCAATAATCTAGATTACACAGTAATGATTCTAACACCCATGGAGTCTTGGTGTTGATCATGTTTTGCTCGTGAGAGAGGCTTAGTCAACGGGTCAGCAACATTCAGATCCGTATGTATCTTGCAAATCTCTATGTCTCCCTCATTGACTTGATAGAGGATGGAATTGAAGTGTCTCTTGATGTGCTTGGTTCTTTTGTACCAGTATTGTCACAAAAGATTTTCATTGGACCCGATGCACTAGGTATGACACCTAGATCGGATATGAACTCCTTCATCCAGACTCCTTCATTTGCTGCTTCCGAAGCAGCTATGTACTCCACTTCACACGTAGATCCCACCATGACACTTTTCTTAGAACTACATCAACTGACAGCTCGACTGTTCAATAAAAACATGTATCCGGTTTGTGACTTAGAGTCATCCGGATCAGTGTCAAAGGTTGCATCGACGTAACCATTTACGACGAGCCCTTTGTCACCTCCATAAACGAGAAACATATACTTAGTCCTTTTCAGGTATTTCAGGATGTTCTTGACCGCTGTCCAGTGATCCACTCCTGGATTACTTTGGTACCTCCCTGCTAAACTAATAGCAAGGCACACATCAGGTCTGGTACACAGCACTGCATACATGATAGAGCATATGGCTGAAGCATAGGGAACTTCTTTCATTTTCTCTCTATCTTCTGCAGTGGTCGGGCATTGAGTCCGACTCAACTTCACACCTTGTAACACAGGCAAGAACCCTTTCTTTGCTTGATCTATTTCAAACTTCTTCAAAACTTTATCAAGGTATGTGCTTAAGTCCAATTAAGCGTCTTGATCTATATCTATATATCTTGATGCCCAATATATAAGCAGCTTCACCGAGGTCTTTCATTGAAAAACTCTTATTCAAGTATCCTTTTATGCTATATAGAAATTCTATATCATTTCCAATCAACAATATGTCATCCACATATAATATTAGAAATGCTACAGAGCTCCCACTCACTTTCTTGTAAATACATGCTTCTCCAAAACTCTGTATAAAACCATATGCTTTGATCACACTATATATCAAAACATTTATTCCAACTCCGAGATGCTTGCACCAGTCCATAGATGGATCGCCGGAGCTTGCACACTTTGTTAGCACCCTTTGGATCGATAAAACCTTCAGGTTGCATCATATACAATTCTTCTTCCAGAAATCCATTCAGGAATGCAGTCTTTACATCCATTTGCCAAATTTCATAATCATAAAATGCGGCAATTGCTAACATGATTCGGACGGACTTAAGCATCGTTACGGGTGAGAAGGTCTCATCGTAGTCAACTCCTTGAACTTGTCGAAAACCTTTCGCATAAAGACGAGCTTTGTAGACAGTAACATTACCGTCAGCGTCACTCTTCTTCTTGAAGATCCATTTATTATCGATGGCTTGCCGATCATTAGGCAAGTCAACCAAAGTCCACACTTTGTTATCATACATGGATCCCAACTCAGATTTCATGGCCTCAATCCATTTTGCGGAATCTGGACTCATCATCGCTTCCTCATATTTCGTAGATTTGTCATGGTCAAGTAACATGACTTCCAGAACAGGATTACCATACCACTCTGGTGCGGATCTTACTCTGGTTGACCTACGAGGTTCAGTAGTAACTTGATCTGAAGTTACATGATCTTCATCATTAGCTTCCTCACTAATTGGTGTAGGAGTCACAGGAACAGATTTCTGTGATGAACTACTTTCCAATAAGGGAGCAGGTACAGTTACCTCATCAAGTTCTACTTTCCTCCCACTCACTTCTTTCGAGAGAAACTCCTTCTCTAGAAAGGATCCATTCTTAGCAACGAATGTCTTGCCTTCGGATCTGTGATAAAAGGTGTACCCAACAGTCTCCTTTGGGTATCCTATGAAGACACATTTCTCCGATTCGGGTTCGAGCTTATCAGGTTGAAGCTTTTTCACATAAGCATCGCAGCCCCAAACTTTAAGAAATGACAACTTTGCCAAACCACAGTTCATAAGGCATCGTCTCAACGGATTTAGATGGTGCCCTATTTAATGTGAATGCAGCCGGCTCCAAAGCATAACCCCAAAATGATAGCGGTAAATCAGTAAGAGACATCGCACCATATCTAGTAAAGTACGATTACGACGTTCGGACACACCATTGCTCTGTGGTGTTCTGGGTGGCGTGAGTTGCGAAACTATTCTGCATTGTTTCAAATGAAGACCAAACTCGTAACTCAAATAGTCTCCTCCATGATCAGATCATAGAAACTTTATTTTCTTGTTACGATGATTTTCCACTTCACTCTGAAATTCTTTGAACTTTTCAAATGTTTCAGACTTACGTTTCATCAAGTAGATATACCCATATCTGCTCAAATCATCTGTGAAGGTGAGAAAATAACGATACCCGCCGCGAGCCTCAACATTCCTCGGACCACATACATCAGTATGTATGATTTCCAACAAATCTGTTGGTCTCTCCATAGTTCCGGAGAACGGTGTTTTAGTCATTTTGCCCATGAGGCATGGTTCGCAGGTACCAAGTTTTTCATAATCAAGTGATTCCAAAAGTCCATCAAAATGGAGTTTCTTCATGCGCTTTACACCAATATGACCTAAACGGCAGTGCCACAAATAAGTTGCACTATCATTATCAACTCTGCATCTTTTGGCTTCAATATTATGAATATGTGTATCACTACTATCGAGATTCATCAAAAATAGACCACTCTTCAAAGGTGCATGACCATAAAAGATATTACTCATATAAATAGAACAACCATTATTCTCAGATTTAAATGAATAACCGTCTCCCATCAAACAAGATCCAGATATATTGTTCATGCTCAACGCTGGCACCAAATAACAATTATTCAGGTCGAAAATTAATCCTGAAGGTAGATGTAGAGATAGTGTGCCGACCGCGATCACATCGACTTTGGAACCATTTCCCACGCGCATCATCACCTCGTCCTTAGCCAATCATCGCTTAATCCGTAGCCCCTATTTCGAGTTGTAGATGTTAGCAACAGAACTAGTATCAAATACCCAGGTGCTACTGCGAGCATTAGTAAGGTACACATCAATAACATGTATATCACATATACCTTTGTTCACCTTTCCATCCTTCTTATCCGCCAAATACTTGGGGCAGTTCCGCTTCCAGTGACCAGTCCCTTTGCAGTAGAAGCACTCAGTCTCAGGCTTAGGTCCAGACTTGGGTTTCTTCACTTGAGCAGCAACTGGCTTGCTGTTCTTCTTGAAGTTCCCCTTCTTCCCTTTACCCTTTTTCTTGAAACGGGTAGTCTTGTTGACCATCAAAACTTGATGATCCTTCTTGCTTTCTACCTCCGCAGGCTTTAGCATAGCGAAGAGCTCGGGAATTGTCTTATCCATCCCTTGCATATTATAGTTCATCACGACGCTCTTGTAGCTTGGTGCCAGTGGTGGAAGAATTCTGTCAATGACACTATCATCTGGAAGATTAACTCCCAGTTGAATCAAGTGATTGTTATACCCAGACATTTTGAGTATATGCTCACTGACAGAACTATTCTCCTCCATCTTGCAGCTGTAGAACTTATTGGAGACTTCATATCTCTCAATCCGGGCATTTTCTTGCAATATTAACTTCAACTCTTGGAACATCTCATATGCTCCATGACGTTCAAAACATCGTTGAAGTCCTGATTCTAAGCCGTAAAGCATGGCACACTAGACTATTGAGTAGTCATCAGCTTTGCTCTACCAGACGTTCATAACATCTGGCGTTGCTCCTGCAATGGGTTTGGCACCTAGCGGTGCTTCCAGGACGTAATTCTTCTATGCAGCAATGAGGATAACCCTCAAGTTACGGACCCAGTCTGTGTAATTGCTACCATCATCTTTCAACTTTGCTTTCTCAAGGAACGCATTAAAATTCAATGGAACAACAACACGGGCCATCTATCTACAACAACATAGACATGCAAACTACTATTAGGTACAAAGTTCATGACAAATTAAAGTTCAATTAATCAAATTACTTAAGAACTCCCACTTAGACAGACATCCCTCTAATCATCTAAGTGATCACGTGATCCATATCAAATAAACCATGTTCGATCATCACATGAGATGGAGTAGTTTTCAATGGTGAACATCACTATGTTGATCATATCTACTATATGATTCACGCTCGACCTTTTGGTCTTAGTTTTCCGAGGCCATATCTGCATATGCTAGGCTCGTCAAGTTTAACCCGAGTATTATGCGTGTGCAAAACTGGCTTGCACTCGTTGTATGTGAAAGTAGAGCTTATCACACCTGATCATCACATGGTGTCTCGGCACGATGAACTTTCGCAATAGTGCATACTCAGGGAGAACACTTATACCTTGAAATTTAGTGAGAGATCATCTTATAATGCTACCGTCGATCTAAGCAAAATAAGATGCATAAAAGATAAACATCACATGCAATCAATATAAGTGATATGATATGGCCATCATCATCTTGTGCCTGTGATCTCCATCTCCAAAGCACTGTCATGATCACCATCGTCACCAGCTTGACACCTTGATCTCCATCGAAGCATCGTTGTCATCACGCCAACTATTGCCTCCACGACTATCGCTACCGCTTAGTGATAAAGTAAAGCAATTACATGGTGATTGCATTTCATACAATAAACCGACAACCATATGGCTCCTGCCAATTGCCGATAACCGTGTTACAAAACATGATCATCTCATACAATAAAATTTAGCATCATGTCTTGACCATATCACATCACAACATGCCCTGCAAAAAAAAGTTAGACGTCCTCTACTTTGTTGTTGCAAGTTTTATGTGGCTGCTACGGGCTGAGCAAGAACCATTCTTACCTATGCATCAAAAACCACAACACGGTATAGTGATTGCTTTTTGATCTTCACAAAGAACCCTGTTCATTGAATCCGATTCAACTAAAGCTGGAGAAACATACACCCACTAGCCACCTGTGTGCAAAGCACGTCGGTAGAACTAGTCTCGCGTAAGCGTACACGTAATGTCGGTCTGGGCCGCTTCATCCAACAATGCCGCTGAATCAAGAATCAACTAGTGACGGCAAGCAATATGTATATACCCACGCCCACAACTCCTTTGTGTTCTACTCGTGCATATGACATCTACGCATAAACCTGGCTCGGATGCCACTGTTGGGGAACGCAGTAATTTTAAAAAAATTCCTACGCACACGCAAGATCATCGTGATGCATAGCGGCTAGAGGGGAGAGTTTCGTCCACGTACCCTCGTAGACCATAAGTGGAAGCGTTATGAGAACGCAGTTGATGCAGTCGTACATCTTCACGATCCGACCGATCTAAGTACCGAACATATGGCACCTCCGAGTTCAGCACACGTTCAGCTCAGTGACATCCCACGAACTCCGGTCCAGCAGAGCTTTGAGGGGGAGTTCTGTCAGCACGACGGCGTGATGACGGTGATGATGATGCTACCGACGTAGGGCTTTGCCTAAGGACCGCTACGATATGACCGAGGTGGATTATGGTGGAGGGGGGCACCGCACACGGCTAAAAGATCACCTGATCAACTTGTGGGTCTTGGGGTGCCCCCTTCCCCCGTATATAAAGGAGCAAGGGGGGAGGACGGCCGGCCCTAGCAGGGCGCACCAGGTGGAGTCCTACTCCCACCGGGAGTAGGATCCCCCCTATCCTAGTTGGACTAGGAGAAAAGGAAGGGGGAGAGAGGGGAAGGAAAGGGGGGCGCCACCCCACCCTCCTAGTCCAATTCGGACCAGAGGGAGAGGGGGTGCGCGGCCTGCCCTGGTCTCCTCTCTCTCTCCAATATGGCCCAATAAGGCCCATACATTTACCGGGGGGTTCCGGTAACCTCCCGGTACTCCGGCAAAATCCCGATTTCACCCAGAACTATTCCGATGTCCAAGTATAGGCTTCCAATATATCGATCTTTATGTCTCAACCATTTCGAGGCTCCTCGTCATGTCCGTGATCATATCCTGGACTCCGAACTACCTTCGGTACATCAAAACACATAAAATCATATTATCGATCGTCACTGAACTTTAAGCATGCGGACCCTACGGGTTCGAGAACTATGTAGACATGACCGAGACTCGTCTCCGGTCAATAACCAATAGCGGAACATGGATGCTTGATACGTCTCCAACGTATCTATAATTTTTGATTGCTCCATGCTATATTATCTATTGTTTTGGACTATATTGGGCTTTATTTTCCTCTTTTATATTATTTTTGGGACTAACCTATTAACCGGAGGCCCAGCCCAGAATTGTTGTTTTTTGCCAATTTCAGTGTTTCGGATAAACAAAATATCAAATGGAGTCCAAACGGAATAAAATCTTCGGAAACGTGATTTTCTCACCGAACGTGATCCAGGAGACTTGGACCCTACTGCAAGAGATCAAAGAGGTGGTCACGAGGGTGGGGGGCGCCCCCCCCCCCCCAGGGCGCGCCCCTGCCTCATGGGCCCCTCGGTGCTCCACCGACATACTCCTTCCTCCTATATATACACACGTACCCCCAAACGATCAGAACAGGAGCCAAAACCCTAATTCCACCGCCGCAACTTTCTGTATCCATGAGATCCCATCTTGGGGCCTGTTCTGGAGCTCCGCCGGAAGAGGGCCGTCATCACGGAGGGCTTCTACATCATCCTAGCCCCTCAGATGAAGTGTGAGTAGTTTACCTCAGACCTTCGGTTTCATAGTTAGTAGCTAGATGGCTTCTTCTCTCTCTTTGAATCTCAATACAAAGTTCTCCCCCTCTCTTGTGGAGATCTATTCGATGTAATCTTCTTTTTGCGATGTGTTTGTTGAGACCGATGAATTGTGGGTTTATGATCAAGTCTATCTATGAATAATATTTGAATCTTATCTGAATTCTTTTATGCATGATTGGTTATCTTTGCAAGTCTCTTCGAATTATCCGTTTGGTTTGGCCAACTAGATTGGTAGTTCTTGCCATGGGAGAAGTGCTTAGCTTTGGGTTCGATCTTGCGGTGTCCTTACCCAGTGACAGAAGGGGCAACAAGGCACGTATTGTATCGTTGCCATCGAGGATAACAAGATGGGGTTTATTTCATATTGCATGAATCTATCTCTCTACATCATGTCATCTTGCTTAAGGTGTTACTCTATTTTTAACTTAATACTCTAGATGCATGCTGGATAGCGGTCGATGAGTGGAGTAATAGTAGTAGATGCAGAATCGTTTCGATCTACTTGTCACGGATGTGATGCCTATATACATGATCATGCCTAGATATTCTCATAATTATGCACAATTCTATCAATTGCTCAACAGTAATTTGTTCACCCACCGTAGAATACTTATGCTCTTGAGAGAAGCCACTAGTGAAACCTATGGCCCCCGGGTCTATTCTCATCATATCAATCTCTATCACTTTTAATTGTTTTGCTATTTACTTTGCTTTTACTTTTTACTTTGCATCTTTATATCAAAAATACCAAAAATATTCTATCTATCAGATCTCACTCTCGTAAGTGACCGTGAAGGGCTTGACAACCCCTAATCGCGTTGGTTGCGAGTAGCTATCGCTTTGTGCAGGTACGAGGGACTTGAGCGTGGGCTCCTACTAGATTGATACCTTGGTTCTCGAAAACTGAGGGAAATACTTACGCTACTCTGCTGCATCATCCCTTCCTCTTCGGGGAAAACCAACGCAAGCTCAAGACATAGCAAGAAGGATTTCTGGCGCCGTTGCCGGGGACTCTACGCAAAAAGTCAATATACCAAGTACCCATCACAATCCCTATCTCTCGCATTACATTATTTGCCATTTGCCTCTCGTTTTCCTCTGCCCCCAATTCACCCTTGCCGTTTTATTCACCCTCTCTCTATCTCTCGCTATCCTCCCTCTCTATTTGCCTCTTTTGTCTGCTTGCTTTTTGTTTGCTTGTGTGTTAGATTGCTTGTTTGTCGCGATGGCTCAAGATGCTACTAAATTGTGTGACTTAACCAATACAAATAATAATGATTTCCTTAGCACTCCGGTTGCTCCTCTTACCAATGCTGAATCTTGTGAAATTAATACTGCTTTGTTGAATCTTGTTATGAAAGATCAATTCGCCGGCCTTCCTAGTGTAGATGCCGCTACTCATCTGAATAGCTTCATTGATTTATGTGATATGCAAAAGAAAAAAGATGTCAACAATGATGTCATTAAATTGAAGCTATTTCCTTTTTCGCTTAGAGATCGTGCTAAAGCTTGGTTTTCGTCTTTGCCTAAGAATAGTATTGATTCATAGAACAAATGCAAAGATGCTTTTATCTCTAAGTATTTTCCTCCCGCTAAGATCATCTCTCTTAGAAATGATATAATGAACTTTAAACAACTTGATCATGAACATGTTGCACAAGCTTGGGAGAGAATGAAATTAATGATACGTAATTGCCCTACTCATGGTTTGAATTTGTGGATGATTATACAAAAATTTTATGCCGAATTGAATTTTGCTTCTAGAAATCTTTTAGATTCGGCCGGAGGAGGCACTTTTATGGAAATCACTTTAGGAGATGCTACTAAACTCCTAGATAATATTATGGGTAATTATTCTCAATGGCATACTGAAAGAACTTCTAATAAAAAAGTGCATGCGATAGAAGAAATTAATGTGTTGAGTGGAAAGATGGATGAACTTATGAAATTATTTGCTACTAAGAGTGTTTCTTCTGATCCTAATGATATGCCTTTGTCTACTTTGATTGAGAATAATAATGAATATATGGATGTGAATTTTGTTGGTAGGAATAATTTTGGTAACAACGCTTATAGAGGGAATTTTAATCCTAGGCCATATCCTAGTAATCCTTCTAATAATTATGGGAATTCCTACAACAACTCTTATGGAAATTATAATAAGATGCCCTCTGATTTTGAATCTAATATTAAAGAATTTATTTCTTCGCAAAAGAATTTTAATGCTATGATTGAAAAAAATTGCTTAAGATTGATGATTTGGTTAGGAACGTTGATAGAATTTCTCTTGATGTTGATGCTTTGAAACTTAGATCTATTCCACCTAAGCATGATATTAATGAGTCTCTAAAAGCCATGAGAATTTCAATTGATGAGTGTAAAGAAAGAACCGCTAGGATGCGTGCTTCCAAAGATGCGTTCTTCTAATTCCTATGAAAATCAAGATGAAGATCTAAAAGTTATTGATGTGTCTCCAATTAAATCTTTATTTTGCAATATGAATCTTGATGAAACTGAATATGATCTTCCTTTACCTAGAAAGCATTCTAAAAATTCGGAGTGTTTAGATCTTAATGATGAAATTGATGAAAGTGGGATTGAAAGAAATAAAAATCTAGATGTTGCTAAACCCACTATATTGGATTTCAAGGAATTTAATTATGAAAATTGCTCTTTGATTGATTGTATTTCCTTGTTGCAATCCGTGCTAAATTCTCCACATGCTTATAGTCGAAATAAAGCCTTCACCGAACATACTATTGATGCCTTGATGCAATCTTATGAAGAAAAGCTTGAGTTGAAAGTTTCTATACCTAGAAAACTCTATGATGAGTGGGAACCAACTATTAAAATTAAAATTAAAGATCATGAGTTTTATGCTTTGTGTGATTTGGGTGCTAGCGTCTCTACTATTCCCATGACTTTGTGTGATTTACTAGATTTCCGTAATTTTGATGATTGCTCTCTAAACTTGCATCTTGCGGATTCCACTATTAAGAAACCTATGGGTAGAATTAATGATGTTCTTATTGTTGCAAATAGGAATTATGTGCCCGTAGATTTCATTGTTCTTGATATAGATTGCAATCCTTCTTGCCCTATTATTCTTGGTAGACCTTTCCTTAGAACGGTTGGTGCGATTATTGATATGAAGGAAGGGAACATTAGATTTCAATTTCCATCAAAAAAGGGCATGGAACACTTTCCAAGAAAGAAAATAAAATTACCATATGAAATATCATGAGAGCCACTTATGGATTGCCTACCAAATATGGAAATACCTAGATCTATTCTTGCTCGTTATGCCTAGCTAGGGGCATTAAACGATAGCGCTTGTTGGGAGGCAACCCAATTTTATTTTTATTCCTTGATTTTTGCTCCTATTTAGTAATAAATAAATTATTTAGCCTCTTTTTTGGTTGTGTTTTTTGTGTTTAATTAGTGTTTGTGCCAAGTAGAACCGTTGGGAAGACTTGGGGAAAGTCTTGTTGAACTTGCTGTAAAAAACAGAAACTTTAGCGCTCACGAGAACTGCTGTCATTTTTATTTGAAGAAGTGCTATTTAGTTAATTATTTTTGCCGATGATTAGTAGATAAATTCCTCACGTCCAGCAATTTATTTTAGAATTTTTGGGGTTCCAGATTTTGCGCTAGCTACAAATTACTACAGACTGTTCTGTTTTTGACAGATTCTGTTTTTCGTGTGTTGTTTGCTTATTTTGATGAATCTATGGCTAGTAAAATAGTTATAATCCATAGAGAAGTTAGAATACAGTAGGTTTAACACCAATATAAATAATGAATGCGTTCATTACAGCACCTTGAAGTGGTCTTTTGTTTTCTTTCGCTAACGGAGCTCACGAGTTTTCTATCTTGAGTTTTGTGTTGTGAAGTTTTCAAGTTTTGGATGAATTCTTTTGATGGATCATGGAACAAGGAGTGGAAAGAGCCTAATCTTGGGGATGCCCATGGCACCCCAAATATAATCCAATTACACCAAAAAGTCAAAGCTTGGGGATGCCCCGGAAGGCATCCCCTCTTTTCGTCCACTTCCATCGGTAATTTACTGGGAGCTATATTTTTATTCACCAACATGATATGTGTTTTGCTTGGAGCGTCTTGTATTATTTGTGTCTTTGTTTGTTAGTATGCCACAATCATCCTTGCTGTACACACCTTTTGAGAGAGCCATACATGAATAAAAATTTGATAGAATACTCTATGTGCTTCACTTATATCCTTTGAGCTATATAATTTTGCTCTATGTGCTTCACTTATATCTTTTGAGCTAGATAATTTTGCTCTATGTGCTTCACTTATATCCTTTGAGCTAGATAATTTTTCTCTATGTGCTTCACTTATATCTTTTGAGCATTATAATTTTTCTCTATGTGCTTCTCTTAGATCTTTTAGAGCACGGTGGTGGATTCGTTTTAAAGAAACTATTGATCTCTCATGCTTCACTTAAATTAATTGAGAGTCTCTTAATAGCATGGTAATTTTCCTAATAATAATATGCTTGGTATTCAAGATTTGTGAAACTTTCTTTTGAGTGTGTTGAATACTAAGAAAAGATTGAAGCATGATAATTGTTTTGGATATGGAGGTGATAATATTAAAGTCATGCTAGTTGAGTAGTTGTGAATTTAAAGAATACTTGTGTTGAAGTTTGTGATTCCCGTAGCATGCACATATGGTGAACCGTTATATATGAAGTCGGAGCATGATTTATTTATTGATTGTCTTCCTTATGAGTGGCGGTCGGGGACGAGCGATGGTCTTTTCCTACCAATCTATCCCCCTAGGAGCATGCGTGTAATACTTTGCTTTAATAACTTCTAAATTTTTGCAATAAGTATATGAGTCCTTTATGACTAATGTTGAGTCCATGGATTATACGCACTCTCACCCTTCCACCTTTGCTAGCCTCTCTCATACCACGCAACTTTCGCCGGTATCATACACCTACCATATCCTTCCTCAAAACAGCCACCATACCTACCTATTATGGCATTTCCATAGCCATTCCAAGATATATTTCCATGCAACTTTCCACCATCTAGTTCATCATGACATATCCATCATTGTCATATTGCTTAGCATGATCATGTAGTTGACATAGTATTTGTGGCAAAGCCACCGTTCATAATTCTTTCATACTTGTCACTCTTGATTCATTGCATATCCCGGTACACTGCCGGAGGCATTCATATAGAGTCATACTTTGTTTTAGTACCGAGTTGTAAATAAATAGAAGTGTGATGATCATCATTCAATAGAGCATTGTCCCAAAAAAAAGAAAGGCCAAAGAAAAAAAAAAGAAGGCCCAAAAAAATAAATAAATAAAAAGGGGCAATGCTACTATCCTTTCTTCCACACTTGTGCTTCAAAGTAGCACCATGATATAGCAAGTCTCATATATTGTGCTTCAAAGTGGCACCATGTTCTTCATATAGAGAGTATCATATGTTGTCACTTTCATATACTAGTGGGAATTTTACGTTATAGAACTTGGCTTGTATATTCCAATGATGGGCTTCCTCAAATTGCCCTAGGTCTTCATGAGCAAGCAAGTTGGATGCACACCCACTAGTTTCTTTTGTTGAGATTTCATACATTTATAGCTCTAGTGCATCCGTTGCATGGCAATCCCTACTCACTCACATTGATATCTATTGATGAGCATCTCCATAGCCCGTTGATACGCCTAGTTGATGTGAGACTATCTTCTTCTTTTTGTCTTCTCCACAACCACCATTCTATTCCACCTATAGTGATATATCCATGGCTCACGCTCATGTATTGCGTGAAGATTGAAAAAGTTTTGAAAAAGTTAAAGTATGAAACAATTGCTTGGCTTGTCATCGGGGTTGTGCATGATTTAAATACTTTGTGTGGGGAAGATGGAGCATAGCCAGACTATATGATTTCATAGGGATAACTTTCTTTGGCCATGTTATTTTGAGAAGACATAATTGCTTTGTTAGTATGCTTGAAGTATTATTATTTTCTATGTCAATATAAACTTTTGTCTTGAATCTTTCTAATCTGAATATTCATACCACAATTAAGAAGATTTGCATTGAAATTATGCCAAGTAGCACTCCGCATCAAAAAATCTCTTTTCATCATTTACCTACTCGAGGACGAGCAGGAATTAAGCTTGGGGATGCCTGATACGTCTCCAACGTATCTATAATTTTTTATTGCTCCATGCTATATTATCTACTGTTTTGGACTATATTGGGCTTTATTTTCCACTTTTACATTATTTTTGGGACTAACCTATTAATCGGAGGCCCAGCCTAGAATTGTTGTTTTTTGCCTATTTCAGTGTTTCGGATAAACAAAATATCAAACGGAGTCCAAACAGAATAAAATCTTCGGAAACGTGATTTTCTCACCGAACGTGATCCAGGAGACTTTGACCCTACTGCAAGGGATCAAAGAGGTGGTCACAAGGGTGGGGGGCGCCCCCCCTAGGGCGCGCCCCCCTGCCTCGTGGGCCCCTCGGTGCTCCACCGACGTACTCCTTCCTCCTATATATACACACGTACCCCCAAACGATCAAAACAGGAGCCAAAACCCTAATTCCACCGCCGCAAGTTTCTGTATCCACGAGATCCCATCTTGGGGCCTGTTCCGGAGCTCCGCCGGAAGAGGGTTGTCATCACGGAGGGCTTCTACATCATCCTAGCCCCTCCGATGAAGTGTGAGTAGTTTACCTCAGACCTTCAGGTCCATAGTTAGTAGCTAGATGGCTTCTTCTCTCTCTTTGAATCTCAATACAAAGTTCTCCCCCTCTCTTGTGGAGATCTATTCGATGTAATCTTCTTTTTGCGATGTGTTTGTTGAGACCGATGAATTGTGGGTTTATGATCAAGTCTATCTATGAATAATATTTGAATCTTCTCTGAATTCTTTTATGCATGATTGGTTATCTTTGCAAGTCTCTTCGAATTATCCGTTTGGTTTGGCCAACTAGATTGGTAGTTCTTGCCATGGGAGAAGTGCTTAGCTTTGGGTTCGATCTTGCGGTGTCCTTACCCAGTGACAGAAGGGGCAACAAGGCACGTATTGTATCGTTGCCATCGAGGATAACAAGATGGGGTTTATTTCATATTGCATGAATCTATCTCTCTACATCATGTCATCTTGCTTAAGGTGTTACTCTATTTTTAACTTAATACTCTAGATGCATGCTGGATAGCGGTCGATGAGTGGAGTAATAGTAGTAGATGCAGAATCGTTTCGATCTACTTGTCACGGATGTGATGCCTATATACATGATCATGCCTAGATATTCTCATAATTATGCACAATTCTATCAATTGCTCACCAGTAATTTGTTCACCCACCGTAGAATACTTATGCTCTTGAGAGAAGCCACTAGTGAAACCTATGGCCCCCGGGTCTATTCTCATCATATCAATCTCTATCACTTTTAATTGTTTTGCTATTTACTTTGCTTTTACTTTTTACTTTGCATCTTTATATCAAAAATACCAAAAATATTCTATCTATCAGATCTCACTCTCGTAAGTGACCGTGAAGGGCTTGACAACCCCTAATCGCGTTGGTTGCGAGTAGCTATTGCTTTGTGCAGGTACGAGGGACTTGAGCGTGGGCTCCTACTATATTGATACCTTGGTTCTCAAAAACTAAGGGAAATACTTATGCTACTCTGCTGCATCATCCCTTCCTCTTCGGGGAAAACCAATGCAAGCTCAAGACGTAGCAATGCTCATATTGGCTCCTACATATTCTACGAAGATCTTTATCGGTCAGACCGCATAACAACATACGTTGTTCCCTTTGTCATCGGTATGTTACTTGCCCGAGATTCGGTCGTCGGTATCCCATACCTAGTTCAATCTTGTTACCGGCAAGTCTCTTTACTCGTTTCGTAGTACATCATCCCGCAACTAACTCATTAGTTGCATTGCTTGCAAGGCTTATAGTGATGTGCACTACCTAGAGGACCCAGAGATACCTCTCCGACAATCGGAGTGACAAATCCTAATCTCGATCTATGCCAACTCAACAAGTACCATCGAAGACACCTGTAGATCACCTTTATAATCACCCAGTTACGTTGTGACATTTGGTAGCACACAAAGTGTTCCTCCGGTACTCGGGAGTTGCATAATCTCATAGTCATAGGAACATGTATAAGTCATGAAGAAAGCAATAGCAACAAACTAAACGATCATCGTGCTAAGCTAACGGATGGGTCAAGTCAATCACATCATTATCTAATGATGTGATCCCGTTAATCAAATGGCAACTCATGTCTATTGTTAGGAAACATAACCATCATTGATTCAACGAGCTAGTCAAGTAGAGGCAAACTAGTGACACTCTGTTTGTCTATGTATTCACACATGTACTAAGTTTCCGGTTAATACAATTCTAGCATGGATAATAAAGATTTATCATGATATAAGGAAATATAAATAACAACTTTATTATTGCCTCTAGGGCATATTTCCTTCACATTCAAGGTTATGCAACTCATCCCTGGCTTGGGCAGAGATCGGTAGTTGGAAATTATGCCCAAGCGTCGGTGCTGTCAGCAGCGCTTGCATCAGACATCTTCATTAAGAGCAAAGGAAAACAATCGGGGGTGGCTGTCACAGAGGATATTGTTATGCCAAAAATACCTCCAGAACAACATTGTGCTCCCGTGTCTCACTTCCACCGATGTGACGCCCCTGTAAGTTGGCACAAGTTGCATGATATCATGCCACCAGAACGATCTGCACTAATTACTTGCATGAGGCACCAAACCCTCATAATAAGTGGACCAAATCAGGTTAACCCAAGGCACATCCAAATGGTTGTAGAATTTATGTAGCTGCTTAAGCATCAAACCTTGGTTCTGAATTTGAAGGTCAATTATCCCCAGACCACCCTTCTCCTTGGGGCGACAGACTAGGTTCCATGCCGCCATGGACATTGCTTTGTGGCAATCGTCCGTGTTCTTTGCCCAAAGACAATATCGTCTGAGCTTGTCAAGATGTTCTAGGATCTTCGGAGGCAATCTGATGGAACATATGGCATAAATCGCCAAGGACATGATCACCGAGTTGACCAAGGTGAGCTTTGATCCAAGGTCCAAGAGCGAGGCAGCAGTGGATAGCATGCGCTCGACCGATGCAACCAGCGGCATTAGGTCAGCCACTGTTGGTTTAGCAGTGCCCATCGGCATGCCTAGGTACGTGAATGGCATCTTGCCTACCTTGCAGCCAAAAACCTCCGCCAGGCGCTCCGTTGCATCCACAGCCGTGTTGACAGTCATCAGAGTCGATTTTTGAAAGTTGATGCGCAACCCTATGGAGGAGGCATAGTCCTGAAGTACACGTTTGATCGTCTCCGCTTGCGCTTGATCAGCTGGCATCACGAGTATCGTGTCATCCGCGTACTGGATCACAGGGTAGTCATCCTCCGGAGCTGGTATGGGTAGCTCAAGCGCACCACTCCGGTATGCATCATTGATGGATGCTTGTAGAAGGTCAGCCGGCAAGACGAAGATGAGCGGGGACGGCGGGTTGCCTTGGCACACCCCTCTTTTACAGAAGAACTGACTACTGGGGGTCCCATTGAGGAGCACAGAGGATTTTGCAGTCAAGAACAAGCAATGAATCCACCCTAGCCAACGATCGTCAAAGCCCATCCACTTCATAATCTGCATCATTGGAGCATGCTCGATCGTATCAAAGGCTTTTGCAAAGTCGAGCTTAAGAATGGAGATTTCACGTCTCGAAGCCTGGCACTGGTGTATGGATTCATACGCCCATGCCACACAGTCCTGGATCGATCTACCCCGCAAGAACCCGTACTGGTTCCGATGGATGATTTTAAGAACCACTTTCTGCAGAAGGTTTGCCAAGAGTTTTGTCAGCAATTTGAGGCAGCAGTTTAAGAGTGCTATAGGGCAGTAGTCATCAGTTGTCTCCGGCGATTGATTCTTCGGGATGAGAGTGATATATCCAGTATTCAAACGTTCAAGGTCCAAGGTACCTGCATGAAAATCAAAGCAAAGCCGATAGAACTCCTCCTTAATGATATGCCAGCAAGATTTTATGAAGCTTCCACTGAAACCATCCGGTCTAGGAGCACGATCAGACGGCATCTCTTTGACAACTTGGTCAATCTCCTCCTGAGTGAAGGGCTCAGACAGGGCCTGCAGCCCTTCCACCTTTTTGATGATGCGTTCCAGATCAAATATCATGTTAGTAGGATTGGAGAAATGTAGTCTTTCCTTATAGGTTTGGAGAAGGACGGCCTCCTTACCCACATGATCATAGACGACTGAGTCATCCGACAGCCGCAGCGAAGCAATGTTATTTCTGCGAAAACGTTCAGTCGCTACCCTATGGAAGAACTTGGTGTTGCCGTTGCCAAATTTGAAGTACCTGATGGTGCAGTGTCTCTTCCAGTATGCCTTTTTGTAGTCAAGCAGGTGAAGAAGGTGCTTCTTCAGAATTTTTCTGAAATTAGCTTCAGGTACAGACAACCGTCGACGATCCTCTAGACCATCAAGCTCCAGAAGGGTTTTGTTACAGTTCTCAATCAACACAAACAGCTTAGAGATTTTCTTGCTCCATTGTTTCAAATCATATCGTAGTTTTTTTTAGTTTTTTGCACAAGACAACAGCTGTGTTCGGGGCATAACAGTGTTTGTTCCACGATCTCTGCACCACATCAAAGAAACCTAGCTATTTGATCCAGTAGTCCTCAAAACAAAATAATTTGGTCTTGGGAATTTTGGTCTGGATGCTAACATAACAAGGCACATGATCTGACGTGGGCTTCGCTAGGGGCATGACTGCAGTATTCGGATGTTTGGCCGCCCAATCAACAGATGTAAAGTGCCAGTCTAACTGTTCAAGCATGGGGTTAGTTTGCATATTGCTCCAGGTGAAGGATCGCCCCTTGATCGGTAATTCAACCAAAGACTATCTACGGATGAATTCGTTGAATATTAGCATATCGTTAGCATCTCCACCCCCACGGTTACGATTATCGGGTGCTCTGATGTAGTTGAAATCTCCTAAGACAAGCCAATCTTCCCCATATGGAATGTGAAGATCAAAGAGCCGCACAGTAAACAAGGCTCTATTGGGATCAGCGCAAGGACCATAAATGTTAACAAGCGTCCACGTGTCATTGGACTGAGTCGAGGTAAGCCTAACACCGAGCGCGAAAGATTCAGAGAAAACAGAGACACCTGTGAAAACCGAACTCATCCACACAGTGATTAAGCCCCCAGAATTACCAACAGACGGCACAAATTCAAACATATCAAAATTCTTAGGGCAAAAGAGTTTAATAAATGACACATCAAAAGATTCATGCTTGGTTTCTTGAAAGAAAACTACAGAACAACCACTAATGTCAATCGCATTACGGATTGCCAACTGCTTTTTGTCAGAATTGATTCCTCAAACGTTCCAGCAGAGAACATTCCACTATTTATTTGACAACATCTCGCTTAGGGCAGCTCCTGAGTGTCTCCATGATCACTTGCTAGAAGCTTCTGGGTGTTGAGTTATTCGGCAGGTATCCCACACAACTCTGTACCCACACGTTGCAGCTGCTGGATCGTAGTTGGTGGAGGTAGTTCTTCAGTCTGAGCCGCGTCAGGCTGCAGCATCAACTTGGGACAAGGGTCTGTCGCCTTAGAGGAGCAAGCAACCGCTGGGGCCCCTCTGTGTTTGACCTTGGACTACGGCTTTTTAGCGTCAGTGATGAGGTTTACCTTGAAGCCATCATACCTTGTGGCCCTGGAGCTGCGCCTCAGGCAAGTTGTGTCGATTGGCATCCTCTCAGCTAGGATCATCTTCTGAATGTACTTATTCAGTGGCTTGGCATCGAAAGCTTCAGAAGATTCAGTTATACCAACGTCTCCAAAGGCCTCAGAGTTAGTCCTAGGGTCAACATTCCCCTCTCCAATCATCTCCAGAACCTGCCTAGTGGAGCACCCCACACCATCAGTTACAGTAGCTCTAGGCAATGTGACTATTATAAAAAGTTAGCACAGATCTCAGAAGGTATGAATATATCTGCCGGAAGACAAGGAAGCAACTTAGTCCTTGGGCAAAACTGCTCATTCATACATCACACACCCTTGATGACAGCAGCAGTCACAGCGTGAAAGACAGCAAGAGGGTTCAGAGGGAACAAATCGCCCGTCAAACAGTCATCAGGTGCAGTAAAGCAGCGAGTGTACCGTCCAAAGGATATCATCCAAAGAAACTGCAGGAACAAGTACCCATCTTCAGCCTGAACCTCAACAGCAAGGGAGCTGCCATTAGCGCGCACAAATTGCAGACCAGAGGTTGGTGTTCCATTGATCAGAGCATCCGCAACCTCGGCAATATCAGAATATACTGACCATTCATCCTGACGATCATCTGTGATGTTGCTCTCTTGTTCCATGCCATCCATGAGAGAGGGACCTGTGTACTGGAAGAGTGTTCTGAAACTGAATCCTCTGTATGGAGGCGGTGCAACTGGCCAGACTCCCCAACCATCATTCTGCGTTGGCTGTTGTTGGGGCACCTGCTGCTCCTAGGCCTCGTCAATATGCTGCTGCATCCATCGCTGATGATCCAACGCCCACTGTTGGGCAGCAGACAGGTAAGGCAACTCATAAGGACGCAGAGATGCATTCATTGGCGGAGCTTCATCTTCACTCCCAACAAGCTCAGGAATCGTATTCCTTCCATTAAGCACATAAACGGGTACAGACCAGGATCTACCCATACCTGGCAGAGTGCCAATTCGCTTAATCACAAGACTGTGGGGAACCTGTGCGATATCGCTGATGATAACCCGCACTAGAACTTGTTCCTTCTTGTGTCCCGTCCTGTGCCAGAGGTCTAACTTCCCGAAGCATGATACAACCTTATTGATATAGTAATCATTTTGGTAATCCATAGGGAAAGCAAGGAACATGACCCAAGCAACATACTAAAACGGGCAACGGCGCATGTTTTCCCCCTCATCACGCGGCACAAAAGAGAAGGTCATATCATCATCCAGGGGGTCTAACTGATGCGGACTCTCCTGAATAAATTGGTCTCTCAAAGCAACATCAGCAAATGCCACCATGCCTACACCGATAGGATACATGAACGCATCAGGCACTTCAAGATGAAAATCCTCAACCATGATGCGAACAACCTCATCCAACACTAACTGCATCTGATGATCTGGGACTGGAGGAACAGCTGTGACAATGGCATACCTCTCGTGGCTCAGCGGTGGGTCATCCACCACCATCATGTTATGTGGCAATCTGTGGTCCGGTCCATGCTCAATCCGGGCTCCCATCGGCACGAACTGGAAAGGCCTCGTCGGAAAGTTGGCCATGGCGACAGTGGTGGCGGCGATGGCAGTCGCGTTAGTTAATGGCGGAGCTGGGAGGGAGGAGGGTGTGTCGCTCTGCTCTTTGGTTCTCAGGGGCGGCAGAATAGGCAAATGGCGTGGTGCTTGAAGCGGAAACGTCCGCCCAATGGCTATAGAGGGAGGGGGCCCAGAGTCTAGTACTTTCCTTTTGGGACGCCAAACCAATTTTCTATTAGGAGTATTGGGATTCTGTGGTGGGAGGACCGCGCGAAATCGAGGCAATGAATCCATGTTGATTTGATCCTGTCGTTCCACCTTCCTTTGTTGTCAAAAAAATCGGGGAGCAGACTTAGAGGAGCAAGATTTAGCACCATGGCCCAGTAACATACAACGCTCGCACCAAAGAAGTCTGGGACCAAATTCCCGCTGGTGGGCTAGACTACTGCAGATCGTGCAGGCTCTATGTAACGCCCTCGATGCGGCTATAGCTCCCACGTGTCGAGGCACGACTTAGAGACATAACCGCATTGAAAGCAATGTCGCAAGTCAGGCAATCATTACAACATCCCATGTAATATATAATAACAGGGGGAGATACATAGTTGGCTTACACTCGCCACGTCACATCAAAGTACATGAATAACATCCATCATACAAACACTCATGGCCCGACTATGGCGCCAAAATAGAAGAAAACCCAACATGCGACAAGGCCCCAAATCAAACCCCAACTAGGCACCACCACTGATCATCAGGAAAAGACACGTAGTAACGCTGAGAGTCCTCGTCGAACTCCCACTTGAGCTCGTACTCGTCACCTGGAGCGGAATCACCTGGACCTGCATCTGGATTTATAGTAATCTGTGAGCCACAGGGACTCAGCAATCTCGCACCCTCGCGATCAAGACTATTTAAGCTTATAGGAAGGGTAAGGCAATATATATGTGGAGCTGCAGCAAGCGACTAGCATATATGGTGGCTATCTTATTCGCAAAAGAGAGCGAGAAGAGGAGGCAAAGCACGAGCGAGAAACTAGAGAACAACCTGCGCAAACATTACTCCAACACCGTGTTCACTTCCCGGACTCCGCCGAGAAGAGGCCATCACGGTAACACACTCAGTTGATTCATTTTAATTAATTTAGGTTCAAGTTATCTACAACCGGACATTAACAAATTCCCATCTGCCCATAACCGCGGGCACGGCTTTCGAAAGTTCAATCCCTGCAGGGGAGTCCCAACTTAGCCCATGACAAGCTCTCACGGTCAACGAAGGAATAGACCTCCTCCCAAGACGTTCCGATCAGACTCGGTATCTCGGTAACTCAAGACACTTCGACAGGTTAAAACAAGACCAGCAACACCGCCCGAATGTGCCGACAAATCCCGATAGGAGCTGCACATATCTCTTTCTCAGGGCACACTCAGATGAGACATCCTACGAGTAAAACCAACCCTCAAGTTGCCCTGAGGTGGCCCCGCAGTCTACTCGGTCGGACCAACACTCAGAGGAGCACTGGCCCGGGGGGTTTAAAATAAGATGACCCTCGGGCTCCGGTAACCCAAGGGAAAAGAGGCTAGGTGGCGAATGGTAAAACCAAGGTTGGGCATTGCTGGAAAAGCTTTAATCAGGGCGAACTATCAAGGGGTTCCCATTATAACCCAACCGCGTAAGGAACGCAAAATCCGGGAACATAACACCGATATGACGGAAACTAGGACGGCAAGAGTGGAACAAAACACTAGGCGAGAGGCCGAGCCTTCCACCCTTTACCAAGTATATAGATGCATTAAGATAATATAGCAATATAATGATATCCCAACAAGTAGTAAATGCTCCAACAAGGAACGGCCTCCAATCTTCACCTGCAACTAGCAACGCTATAAGAGGGGCTGAGCAAAGCGGTAACATAGCCAATCAACGGTTTGCTAGGACAAGGTGGGTTAGAGGTTTGACATGGCAATTGGGAGGCTGACAAGCAAAAGGTAGGCATCGTAGCATTGGCATAGCAAAAGAGCGAACAAACTAGGATAGCAAAGATAGTAGTGATTTCGAGGGTGTGATCATCTTGCCTGCACAGTTGTCAGAGTTGACTGGATCCTCAAGAGCAAACTCAACGGGCTCCTCGTTAGCGAACTCGTCTCCGGCTCTACCCAACAAGACAAACAAACAACAAGGATACGATCAACCACGTGCAAGACCAAGCAATATGATGAAATGATGATATGCTATGCGGGATGCGATGCGGGATGCAAAATGCAAGATATGACAGGAAATGCATGAACCTGGCCTCAACTTGGAATTCCAAGGGTGCCACTGGAAAGATGAGATGAAATCGCTTGAAAGCGATATAAAGAACGCCGGAATCGGAGTTACGGTTTGGAAATGGCAAGCGTTTCAAAATTGACACCGGTCTGCGATTTACAGCAAGTAGGCATCTAAATGCAAAGAGATGAACATGCTACAGCCACCAAACATGATAACAAAATACATGGCAGGGATGCACACAAGATGCTTAACAAAAGACTAGCACTGAGCCACGGCCAATTCATCCATTAGGAGGTTCAAACAAGCATGGCAAAAACGCAAATGCAAAACAGATTCCAGACTTAGTGAAATTAACACTTGTCTGGAATTTCATATCACGAAGCCCTCTTCGGAGCAGCAAAACAACATGATACATGACCTGATTAAGACAAGTAAGAATATGGCATGGAGCTACTCAACAAGCTTAACAAAAGTCCCTAAGTGACCTTGGGGCCAAAAGGGATCACAAAATATACTAACAAGCACACGAACATAGCTAAAACACAATCAGTTTTCAGACTTAGTGAAAACTGAGACATGCTGAAATATAACTCACGAAGGCATGAAAACGAGCTCGATACACTCACTACGGTGCAAGTCATGGCAAGGCAAGCATACATCCATTAAGAAGGCACAAAATTCTAGCAAGACATGGCAAGAACAATGGCATAGCATGCACGGATCAACTACAATAACATCGGCAAAATCGCAAACGAGTTGACGATCTGCCCAGATTCACAACGAAGCAAAAGTAGAGCTCGATTGACTCAAGCTAGGGTGCTCCATAATTGCAAGTAAAGACATGGATGGATAGAGCATAACATGATTAACAAAACTCCTTTACTAATCATCCTCAAAATAGGCACGGATCACTAGGAAACAACAAGAACATATGGCATCATGAACTAAATAATCCCAGACTTAGTGAAAACTACTAAGTCCCTGAAAACAGATTTACCGGGTGCCTCACTTTGCAAGCTTGCACAAGTCACCACACACATCCTAAAAATGCATGGGTTGCACCTCTGGAAAGAAGACAAAATCCTTAACAAAACATATGAAGGACTCACAGGCATAGTATCCACACAATAATCATGGCAAAAATGACAAAAGCCTAAGATGAACTAGCAGATCTGACAATTAACTCACGAAGCCATCTTCTAACAGCATTTTTGGCATCAAGATGAGCTCAAATGAAAATGATGCAATGGAATGAAATGATGTACTCTCTGAGGTGAACATTTTGATATGCTATATGTCCAAATGGGAGCTACGGATGCAGAGTTACGGGGCCTCGAACAGGAGCATATGAAGCAAAAATTCTGGGACTTAGAAGAAAAAACGAGGGTTAGGGTTTACTGTAGCTCCGGTCCAGATCTGGATCGCGCGGAGCCCGAGGTTCACCGGCCGGAGTCTTCGCCGGAGCGGACGCCGGGGTGGAGAGGAGGCCGGCCGGTGGAGGAGAAGGCGGCGTGGGGCGGCGGCTGAGGCGGCCGGCGACGAGCGGCGAGCGGCGGCGGCGAGGCGGACGGCGGGGCGGCGCGGCAGGCGAGCAAGGCGGCGGGGGCGCGCGGGCGTGGGAGCCAGGCAGCGGCGGCGCGCGGGCCGGGAGGGCCGCGGTCGGGCTCCCCGGGCCGGCGCGGTTGGTGGAGGCGGCGGCGACACGTGTCGCGATGGGAGTGGCCGAGGCGCGGTGGGGCGGACGCGTCCGGACAGGCGGCGGACATGTCCGTCGGTGGCGGGGGATTTTTTTAGGGTTTCGGGGAGAGGGAGAGATCCGAAAAACGGGAGGCTATTTATAGGCATAAGTGGAGCTAGGACAGTCCAAATGAGGTGCGGTTTTCGGCCACGCGATCGTGATCGAACGCTCTAGGACATGGAGCAGAGTTTGGTGGGTTTTGGGCCAAATTGGAGGGGTGTTGGTCTGCAACACACACGAGGCATTTTCGGTCCCTCGGTTAACCGTTGGAGTATCAAACGATGTCCAAATGATACAAAACTTGACAGGCGGTCTACCGGTAGTAAACCAAGGCCGCTTGGCAAGTCTCGGTCCAATCTGGAAATGTTTAATCCCCACACACAAAAGAAAGCTAGAAATGACCACCGGAGGAAAACGAAGCGCTGGAATGCAAAACGGACAACGGGGAAAATGCTCGAATGCATGAGATGAACATGTATGCAAATGCAATGCACATGATGACATGATATGAGATGCATGACAAAGACAATAACACACGGAGACAAAGACCCGAACCCGAGAAATAAATATAACTTAACGCCGGAAACGGCAAGAGTTGGAGTACAAATTGGGAAAGTTACATCCGGGGTGTTACAACACTCCACCACTACGAAAAGATCTCGTCCTGAGATCTAGGACTGAAAGAACGCCGGATACTCAGAACGGAGGTGATCCTCGCGTTCCCAGGTAGCTTCACGGTCGGAATGGTGCGACCACTTGACTTTGAGAAATTTGATTGACTTGTTGCGAGTCTTGCGTTCAGTCTCTTCAAGAATAGCAACTGGGTGCTCACGATAGGAGAGATCTTCTTGGAGCTCAATGTCCTCGAAGTTGACGGTGCGGTCAGGAGTCTTGAAGCATTTTCGAAGCTGAGAGACATGGAACACGTCATGAACATTTGCAAAGTTTGAAGGAAGCTCGAGTTGATAGGCGAGGTCGCCTCTCTTGCTGACAATCTTGAAAGGTCCCACGTATCTAGGGGCAAGCTTCCCTTTGATACCGAAGCGACGAGTACCTTTCATAGGAGAGACACGGAGGTAAACATGATCTCCGATCTCGAAAGCCAAATCACGGTGCTTACTATCATAGTAGCTCTTCTGGCGGGATTGGGCTGCTTTGAGGTTATCACGAATGACTTTGCACATTTCTTCTGCTTCTGTGATTAAGTCATTACCCAAAAGCTGACATTCACCGGTTTCAGACCAGTTGAGAGGGGTACGGCACTTCCTGCCATACAGAATTTCAAATGGGGCCTTGCTCGAACTTGCTTGAAAACTGTTGTTGTATGAGAATTCAGCATAAGGAAGACAATCCTCCCATTTCATGCCGAAGGAGATCACACAAGCCCTGAGCATATCTTCAAGAATCTGGTTGACACGCTTGACTTGACCGCTTGTTTGAGGATGGAAAGCTGTGTTGAAGCGGATATTCGTGCCCATGGCCTTCTGAAAAGAATCCCAAAACTTCGAGGTAAAGATGCTGCCGCGGTCTGAAGATATCACTTGAGGAATACCGTGCAGAGAGACAATGTGAGAGGTATAGAGTTCCGCCAATTGAGCTGCAGTGATCGACTCTTTGATAGGCAGAAAGTGAGCCACTTTGGTGAGTTTGTCGACGACAACGAATATAGCACCATTGCCACGCTTGGACTTTGGAAACCCAGTCACGAAGTCCATTTCAATGTGTTCAAACATCCATTCTGGAATGGCAAGAGGTTGGAGGAGACCAGCTGGCCTTTGGTGTTCTGCCTTCACTCTTCTGCAGACATCACATTCATTCACGAATTGAGCGATCTCGCGCTTCATTCGAGTCCACCAATAAGCTTGCTTGAGGTCCTGATACATCTTCGTGCTCCCAGGGTGGATGGAGAGGAGAGAATTGTGAGCCTCGTTCTTGATCACTTTACGGAGGTCACCTTTGGGAACAAAAATACGATCCTCGAAGAAGAGAGTGTCCTTGTGATCAAGGCGGTAGCACTTGTACTTGGACTGGCTCTTGGCAATCCCAATCTTCACCTTTTACACCATAGCATCAAGAAGCTGAGCTTGGCGAATCTGGTCTTCTAAGGTAGGAGAGACTTGAAGGTTGGTGAGGAAACCTTGGGGAACAACTTGCAGATTAAGTTTGCGGAAAGCTTCACAAAGCTCGGGTTGATAAGGCTTGAGAATCAGACTGCTGCAGTAGGCCTTTCTGCTCAAAGTGTCAGCGATCACATTGGCCTTGCCTGGAGTATACTCAATACTCGGATTATACTCTTGAATCATTTCAACCTATCGAGTTTGCCTGAGGTTGAGATTAGGCTGAGTGAAGATGTACTTGAGACTCTTGTGATCAGTGAAAATGTCCACTTTTCTTCCCAATAGAAGATGTCTCCAAGTCAACAGAGCATGCACAACTGCCGCCAACTCGAGATCATGAGTGGGGTAGTTCTTCTCATTAGGCTTCAACTGGCGAGATGTATAAGCAACAACTTTCTTCTCTTGCATCAAAACTGCACCGAGACCTTGGAGAGAGGCATCACAAAAGACCTCGTACGGCTTGGATTCATTAGGCGGAGTCAGAACTGGAGCAGTGATCAATTTCTCTTTCAAAGTGTTGAAAGCAATATCACACTCCAGAGACCAAACGTACTTGACGTGCTTCTGAAGAAGATTAGAGAGAGGCTTCGCGATCTTAGAAAAGTTTTCAACAAATCTTCGGCAATAACTTGCGATACCGAGAAAACTGCAGAGTTGCTTCACGTTTTGAGGAGGTTCCCAATTCACAATTGCGGACACCTTCTCAGGATTCACGGCAATGCCCTTGGCAGAGATGATATGACCAAGATAAAGAACCTCATCGAGCCAAAATTCACACTTGGAGAACTTGGCGTAGAACTGATGTTCTCTCAGCTTATCAAGAACCAAACACAAGTGCTTGGCATGATCTTCCTTGTTCTTGGAGAAAACCAGAATGTCGTCGAGATAGACCAAAACGAAGTCATTGGTGTAGGCATTGAAGATGAAGTTCATCATACGAGAGAACGTCGGAGGAGCGTTGGCGAGGCCAAAAGACATGACAGTGTATTCATATGAACCAAAGCTTGTTCTGAATGCTGTCTTGGGAATACCTTCTTCACGAATGCGAATCTGGTGATAACCCATACGGAGATCAAGCTTGGAGAATACTTGGGCACCTTTGAGTTGTTCGAACAGCTCATTGATGTTGGGAAGTGGGTATTTGTTCTTGATGGTCTTCTTGTTCACCGGACGGTAATCAACACAAAGTCGGTCCGTTCCATCCTTCTTCTTCACAAAAAGAACACCACAACCCCACGGAGAAGAACTAGGCCGGATGAGACCCATTCTTTCTTGCTCATCGAGTTGCTTCTTCAGCTCTTTCAACTCTTCAGGTCCGAGCTTGTAAGGACGTTTGCACACAGGTTCCGTGCGAGGCTCAAGTTCAATAACGAATTCAACTGGCCGGTGCGGAGGCATTCCTGGGAGCTCTTCTGGAAAGACGTCTTGATATTCGCAAACGACTGGAATTTGCGAAATAGCGTCCAATTCACCCTTCTCATTGAGAGAAAACAGACGAACAGTATTATCCCGAGCGGCAAAGACAATTACATCCTCAGACGAATGAGTCAATTGAATCTGCCTGGCTGCACAATCAAGCTGAGCCTTGTGCTTAGAAAGCCAATCCATTCCGAGAATAAGATCAATATCAGAGTTACCAAGAACCACCGGAGAAGAGAGAAACTTGTAATCGCCCAACGTGATAGAGACATCGGGAGCAACCAAACTAGAAGTCAAAAGCTTGCCGGGAGAAACAACTTGCATGACTTTGGGCATAATCTCGGTATCAACATTGTGCTTCGATGCAAAAGGGCATGACAAAAAGGAATGCGATGCACCAGTGTCAAATAGAACTTTTGTAGGAACATCGTTAACAGGAAGGTTACCCATGATCACATCTGATGAGTCCTTTGCCTGAGCTGCATTCATCAAGTTGACCTTGGCATGCTTGGGGTTATGCTTGACCACAGCTGTACTTGCCGATCTGACAGGAGGAGGAGGAGGAGGAAGACACCTCTGGTTGAAACACTTGTTGGCATAGTGACCCTTCTGTTGGCACTTGTTGCACGTGACCTCAGAAAGCGGACGGTGATACGGAACACTCGATCTTGGAGCTTGAGACGAAGTCTTGTTCTGAAAGCCAGGGTTGGGTGGGTGGGAAGAACCACTGCCACCTTTGCTCTTCTGCTAGTACGGTTGACGGAACGGAGGAGGAGGAAGCCAAAACTTCTGCTGCTTGGCCACTTGAGTAGAGGAAGAAGGAGTAACATCTCTGACTCGGTTCCTGGAAGCATCACACCTCAACTGAGCAGCCTCTTGCTTTAGTGCCATGTTGTAGAACTCATCGTACCTCAAGGGCTCAAAGAGGACAAGAGCGAGCTGAATTTCTTCTCTGAGACCACCCCTGAACTGATATATCATGCTCTTCTCATCAGGCACGTCCTGCTTGGTAAAGCGGGCGAGCTTCTGGAACAACTTGTTGTAGTCATAGACAGACAAAGAGCCTTGCTTCAGATTGCGGAATTCCTCACGCTTGCTTTCAACCACGCTCTGCGGAATATGATGAGCTCGGAAATCTCGACGGAAATCATCCCAAGTGATAACACGTCCACCTCTGGAATCCTTGTACTGCTGGAACCATTCTTCAGCTTGATCTTTGAGTTGGAAGGAAGCGAACTTGACAAAGTCCTCAGGCCTGACATTACTGCACTCAAAATGCTTACACAGATCCACACGCCAATCGTCAGCATCGGTTGCCTCAACACAATTGCTAAAAGTCTTTGGCCCGTTAGCAAGGAACTGGTTGAGTGTAGCAAAGTGACTCTGATTGCTGCCTTCATTCCCTTGACTGCCTTGATTGCGCTCTTGAAGAATTTGCATGATCGGCTGTGTGTTTGCATTGGTTGCGGCCATCATAGCTTGCCATGCCTCTGGAGGAGGTGGAGGTGGTGGCGGATCAGGATTCGGAGTCGTGCGCTTTGGAGGAGCCATCCTGAAGAGGTTGACCACCATTAGCACATTGATAGATAAATATTGAAGCTGAATCCAACGGAATGAAAATTGCAACATATAGTCTTCACATCCGAACAAAATGAACGAATGCATTCCTCTTCAAATGGTCACATATCCATAAATTGAGAAGCCACGTAGAATTAAGGTAGAGAAATAAATCAACAAGGTACGGATCAAGAACGAATAATCGGTAAGAAATCCCAATCTCAAATCAATATCCGTGGAAGAAGAACTAGAGCTACTAGAATTCCCACCTATGAAACTCCCGAACCTTTCCGGTTATGCAATCAGGTGTTGGGGATACAGGGGAAGCATAATATCTCACCCAAACTAGCAAATCCTACATCCAGCTGTATCCATCCTTCAACACATAACCAAGAAAACTTCGGAAACCATCTACCTCAACCTTCGAAAAGCATCCGTTATACAAGTTATGGCGATACTCCCGAAATCCCGCCCCAGTACTGGGTGGCGTCGAGGTTATCTCACCAACGAACTGCATAAAAGAGATTTTCGATGTTGGCGAACATATCTCAAGTATTCCAGAATTGCAACGATAAAATTATGATGAAAACACCTCAGAGCTCAACTCCCCGGGACACTTCCACTAAACTCCTGACAGGAGGCACCAAGACAATGTTCTCATCATAAGCCATCGGAACGATTCCAAGATACTCGCGTGATCCTAAAAAAATGTTAGTGAAATTTGAGAAGAGAAGAGTCAAAACTCTACGTCAGGATGCCTTACCAGAGCGATGAGGAGACTGGGAAATAAAAAGAATTCCTAAACTCTCCGATATATAATTCCTAAGTGACTCAAAACATTTTTCTAGACACAACTCGGCTGCTAAAAACGATCAAGCAATGGGGATCCTAAGGTCGGGGAAGGCTTTGATTACCAACTTGTAACGCCCTCGATGCGGCTATAGCTCCCATGTGTCGAGGCACGACTTAGAGACATAACCGCATTGAAAGCAATGTCGCAAGTCAGGCAATCATTACAACATCTCATGTAATATATAATAAAAGGGGGAGATACATAGTTGGCTTACACTCGCCACGTCACATCAAAGTACATGAATAACATCCATCATACAAACACTCATGGCCCGACTACGGCGCCAAAATAGAAGAAAACCCAACATGCGATAAGGCCCCGAATCAAACCCCAACTAGGCACCACTACTGATCATCAGGAAAAGACACGTAGTAACGCTGAGAGTCCTCGTCGAACTCCCACTTGAGCTCGTACTCGTCACCTGGAGCGAAATCACCTGGACCTGCATCTGGATTTATAGTAATCTGTGAGCCACAGGGACTCAGCAATCTCGCACCCTCGCGATCAAGACTATTTAAGCTTATAGGAAGGGTAAGGCAATATATATGTGGAGCTGCAGCAAGCGACTAGCATATATGGTGGCTATCTTATTCGCAAAAGAGAGCGAGAAGAGGAGGCAAAGCACAAGCGAGAAACTAGAGAACAACCTGCGCAAACATTACTCCAACACCGTGTCCACTTCCCGGACACCGCCGAGAAGAGGCCATCACGGTAACACACTCAGTTGATTCATTTTAATTAATTTAGGTTCAAGTTATCTACAACCGGACATTAACAAATTCCCATCTGCCCATAACCGCGGGCACGACTTTCGAAAGTTCAATCCCTGCAGGGGAGTCCCAACTTAGCCCATGACAAGCTCTCACGGTCAACGAAGGAATAGACCTCCTCCCAAGACGTTCCGATCAGACTCGGTATCTCGGTAACTCAAGACACTTCGACGGGTTAAAACAAGACCAGCAACACCGCTCGAATGTGCCGACAAATCCCGATAGGAGCTGCACATATCTCTTTCTCAGGGCACACTCAGATGAGACATCCTACGAGTAAAACCAACCCTCAAGTTGCCCCGAGGTGGCCCCGCAGTCTACTCGGTCGGACCAACACTCAGAGGAGCACTGGCCCGGGGCGTTTAAAATAAGATGACCCTCGGGCTCCGGTAACCCAAGGGAAAAGAGGCCAGGTGGCGAATGCTAAAACCAAGGTTGGGCATTGCTGGAAAAGCTTTAATCAGGGCGAACTATCAAGGGGTTCCCATTATAACCCAACCGCGTAAGGAACGCAAAATCCGGGAACATAACACCGATATGACGGAAACTAGGACGGCAAGAGTGGAACAAAACACTAGGCGAGAGGCCGAGCCTTCCACCCTTTACCAAGTATATAGATGCATTAAGATAACATAGCAATATAATGATATCCCAACAAGTAGTAAATGCTCCAACAAGGAACGGCCTCCAATCTTCACCTGCAACTAGCAACGCTATAAGAGGGGCTGAGCAAAGCGGTAACATAGCCAATCAATGGTTTGCTAGGACAAGGTGGGTTAGAGGTTTGACATGGCAATTGGGAGGCTGACAAGCAAAAGGTAGGCATCGTATCATTGGCATAGCAAAAGAGCGAACAAACTAGCATAGCAAAGATAGTAGTGATTTCGAGGGTGTGATCATCTTGCCTGCACAGTTGTCAGAGTTGACTGGATCCTCAAGAGCAAACTCAATGGGCTCCTCGTTAGCGAACTCGTCTCCCGGCTCTAGCCAACAAGACAAACAAGCAACAAGGATACGATCAACCACGTGCAAGACCAAGCAATATGATGAAATGATGATATGCTATGCGGGATGTGATGCGGGATGCAAAATGCAAGATATGACAGGAAATGCATGAACCTGGCCTCAACTTGGAATTCCAAGGGTGCCACTGGAAAGATGAGATGAAATCGCTTGAAAACGATATAAAGAACGCCGGAATCGGAGTTACGGTTTGGAAATGGCAAGCGTTTCAAAATTGACACCGGTCTGCGATTTACAGCAAGTAGGCATCTAAATGCAATGAGATGAACATGCTACAGCCACCAAACATGACAACAAAATAGATGGCAGGGATGCACACAAGATTCTTAACAAAAGACTAGCACTGAGCCACGGCCAATTCATCCATTAGGATGTTCAAACAAGCATGGCAAAAACGCAAATGCAAAACAGATTCCAGACTTAGTGAAATTAACAATTGTCTGGAATTTCATATCACGAAGCCCTCTTCGGAGCAGCAAAACAACATGATACATGACCTGATTAAGACAAGTAAGAATATGGCATGGAGCTACTCAACAAGCTTAACAAAAGTCCCTAAGTGACCTGGGGGCCAAAAGGGGTCACAAAATATACTAACAAGCACACGAACATAGCTAAAACACAATAAGTTTTCAGACTTAGTGAAAACTGAGACATGCTGAAATATAACTCACGAAGGCATGAAAACAAGCTCGATGCACTCACTACGGTGCAAGTCATGGCAAGGCAAGCATACATCCATTAAGAAGGCTCAAAATGCTAGCTAGACATGGCAAGAACAATGGCATAGCATGCACGGATCAACTACAATAACATCGGCAAAATCGCAAACGAGTTGACGATCTGCCCAGATTCACAACGAAGCAAAAGTAGAGCTCGATTGACTCAAGCTAGGGTGCTCCATAATTGCAAGTAAAGACATGGATGGATAGAGCATAACATGATTAACAAAACTCCTTTACTGATCATCCTCAAAATAGGCACGGATCACTAGGAAACAACAAGAACATATGGCATCATGAACTAAATAATCCCAGACTTAGTGAAAACTACTAAGTCCCTGAAAACAGATTTACCGGGTGCCTCACTTTGCAAGCTTGCACAAGTCACCACACACATCCTAAAAATGCATGGGTTGCACCTCTGGAAAGAAGACAAAATCCTTAACAAAACATATGAAGGACTCACAGACATAGTATCCACACAATAATCATGGCAAAAATGACAAAAGCCTAAGATGAACTAGCAGATCTGACAATTAACTCACGAAGCCATCTTCTAACAGCATTTTTGGCATCAAGATGAGCTCAAATGAAAATGATGCAATGGAATGAAATGATGTACTCTCTGAGGTGAACATTTTGATATGCTATATGTCCAAATGGGAGCTACGGATGCAGAGTTACGGGGCCTCGAACAGGAGCATATGAAGCAAAAATTCTGGGACTTAGAAGAAAAAACGAGGGTTAGGGTTTACTGTAGCTCCGGTCCAGATCTGGATCGCGCGGAGCCCGAGGTTCACCGGCCGGAGTCTTCGCCGAAGCGGACGCCGGGGTGGAGAGGAGGCCGGCCGGTGGAGGAGAAGGCGGCGCGGGGCGGCGGCTGAGGCGGCCGGCGACGAGCGGCGAGCGGCGGCGGCGAGGAGGAAGGCGGGGCGGCGCGGCAGGCGAGCAAGGCGGCGGGGGCGCGCGGGCGTGGGAGCCAGGCGGCGGCGGCGCGCGGGCCGGGAGGGCCGTGGTCGGGCTCCCCGGACCGGCGCGGTTGGTGGAGGCGGCGGCGACACGTGTCGCGACGGGAGTGGCCGAGGCGCGGTGGGGCGGACGCGTCCGGTCAGGCGGCGGACATGTCCGTCGGTGGCCGGGGATTTTTTTAGGGTTTCGGGGAGAGGGAGAGATCCGAAAAATGGGGGGGCTATTTATAGGCATAAGTGGAGCTAGGACAGTCCAAATGAGGTGCGGTTTTCGGCCACGCGATCGTGATCGAACGCTCTAGGACCTGGAGCAGAGTTTGGTGGGTTTTGGGCCAAATTGGAGGGGTGTTGGGCTGCAACACACACGAGGCCTTTTTGGTCCCTCGATTAACCGTTGGAGTATCAAACGAAGTCCAAATGATACGAAACTTGACAGGCGGTCTACCGGTAGTAAACCAAGGCCGCTTGGCAAGTCTCGGTCCAATCCGGAAATGTTTAATCCCCACACACGATAGAAAGCTAGAAATGACCATCGAAGGAGAACGAAGCGCCGGAATGCAAAACGGACAACGGGGAAAGTGCTCGAATGCATGAGATGAACACGTATGCAAATGCAATGCACATGATGACATGATATGAGATGCATGACAAAGACAATAACACACGGAGACAAAGACCCGAACCCGAGAAATAAATATAACTTAACACCGGAAACGGCAAGAGTTGGAGTACAAATTGGGAAAGTTATATCCGGGGTGTTACACTCTAACGGGCCGACCCATCTCATGCCGCATGCAAAAACATGCACATTCAAAGTTATGGCAGGTGACACAACTTTTGGCATTACAATGAGTAGCATCATGGCCGCCCCTGAAACATCTGGTGCATCTGCCCAAAATATGGTGGATGAAGTTTGAGGGAGGCAAATCTTCTAAATCATAGATTTTTTTTGGATATCTGCCTCGTCATAATGGGCTTGCCTTAAGTCTAAGATACCCTCCAAAACCGAAGATGGAATATTGCGCCAAATCTGCTCACGATGATTCTTACCTAAGAATTTTTTTGGTAGGGTTGGAAATATGATCCGAAGAAACCGGAATATGCAAACTGCCAAAAATCAACCCCACTTGTATGAACTCACGATTTGCATTGTTTAATGAATAAGCATCCGAGAGATGATCATCATGAGAAAAACCACGTTGAGAGGAGACCTCATCGAAGGAGCTCAGTAAATTGGTAGATCGTTGTATGCAAAGGCCAAACTTGGCCAACTCCTTAGTGGCCAAAACATCCTTAGAGGCACTTTTCTCAAGAAAATCCAGATTAGTGCGAATGGCTTTAGGTGCTCTGCCCCCGAGAGTAGCAATCTCATGTGGAGTGTACCTCACAACTGGATCCACACTTGGCACATTCCAAGGATGTCTAAAAAGACCAAAATGGCAGACAAAGTCTGGCCAAATTCTATCCCGTAGGGCATAGATGAAATGACCCACTTTATTTGAAGCCACCGAGAACCAAAAATTCATTTCTCCAATAGATGTAGCCTTGAAACCAGAAGCAATACCTCCAATGCATCATTGTAAGGCCAAACCAACCGAAGCACAGGACAAGGGGAAGGAGGCAGAAGAGAACGTGACCACCAAGAAGAACTCCTTAGAGGAGGAGGCCGGGGAGAAATGAACCGTGGATTTGAAATGCCTACGAACCTGGTCCTCGACCTTTAGGCCGGGTTTGAAGTCCTAGTGGAGGAGCCCTTCCATGGTGGCTTAGAAGGATCCATGGCCGCCGGTGGTGGAGGTGGAGATGGGGGTGCGGAGAGAGGTAGGGGGAGGGGGAGCCATCATCTGGTTATACTGGTGCAATTGCCTTGGCAAAGGAATCCAGATTTCACAAGAGAACCAAGCACATCAAGAGACGCTTCAATTCCATCCATGATCAAGTCAAGGAGGGAGACATAGAGGTTTGCAAGATACATACAGATCTGAATGTTGCAGACCCGTTGACTCAGCCTCTCCCACGAGCAAAACATGATCAGCACCAAGACTCCATGGGTGTTAGAATCATTACTGTGTAATCTAGATTATTGACTCCAGTGCAAGTGGGAGACTGAAGAAAATATGCCCTAGAGGTAATAATAAAGTTGTTCTTTATATTTCCTTATATCATGATAAATGTTTATTATTCATGCTAGAATTGTATTAACCAGAAACTTAGTACATGTGTGAATACATAGACAAACAGAGTGTCACTAGTATGCCTCTACTTGACTAGCTCGTTAATCAAAGATTGTTAAGTTTCTTAGCCATGGACAATAGTTGTCATTTGATGAATGGGATCACATCATTAGAGAATGATGTGATTGACTTGACCCATCCGTTAGCTTAGCACTATGATCGTTTAGTTTATTGCTATTGCTTTCTCCATAACTTATAAATGTTCCTATGACTATGAGATTATGCAACTCCTGAATACCGGAGGAACACTTAGTGGCTATCAAATGTCACAACGTAACTGGGTGACTATAAAGATGATCTACAGGTGTCTCCGATGGTGTTTGTTGAGTTGGCATAGATCAAGACTAGGATTTGTCACTCTGATTGTCGGAGAGGTATCTCTGGGCCCTCTCGGTAATGCACATCAATATAAGCCTTGCAAGCAATGTGACTAATGAGTTAGTTACGGGATGATGCATTACAGAACGAGTAAAGAGACTTGCCGGTAATGAGATTGAACTAGGTATTGAGATACCGACGATCGAATCTCGGGCAAGTAACATACTGATGACAAAGGGAACAACGTATGTTGTTATGCGGTTTGACCGATAAAGATCTTCGTAGAATATGTAGGAACCAATATGAGCATCCAGGTTCTGCTATTGGTTATTGACCGGAGATGAGTCTCGGTCATGTCTACATAGTTCTCGAACCCGTAGGGTCCGCACGCTTAACGTTTGATGACGATCGGTATTACGAGTTTATGTGTTTTGATGTACCGAAGGTAGTTTAGAGTTCGGGATGTGATGACGGACATGACGAGGATTCTCGAAATGGTCGAGACATAAAGATCGATATATTGAAAGGCTATATTTTGACATCGGAATGGTTCCGGATAAGTTCGGGCATTTACCGGAGTACCGGGGGGTTACCGGAACCCCCGGGGGGTCAATGGGCCTTATTGGGCCTTAGTGGGAGAGAGGAGGAGGCGGCCAGGTGGAGGGCGCCCCCCCCCCCACACACACACAAACCCAATCCAAATTGGGTGCCCCCCTTTCCTTCCCTCTCTCTCCCGCTTCTTCTTCTCCTGCTCCTACTAGGAAGGGGGGAAACCTACTCCTACTGGGAGTATGACTCTCCCCCTTGGGCGCGCCATGAGAGGGTCGGCCCTCCCCTCCTCCACTCCTTAATATACGGGGGAGGGGGGCACCCCGTATACACACAAGTTGATTGTTTAGCCGTGTGCGGTGCCCCTCTATAGAATTCCACCTCGGTCATATTGTTGTAGTGCTTAGGCGAAGCCCTGCGTTGGTAACTTCATCATCACCGTCATCACGCCGTCATGCTGAAGAAACTCTCCCTCGACCTCAGCTGGATCAAGAGTACGAGAGATGTCACCGAGCTGAACGTGTGCAGATCGCGGAGGTGCCATGCGTTCGGTACTTGATCGGTTGGATCGCGAAGACGTTCGACTACATCAACCGCGTTTCATAACGCTTTCGCTTTCGGTCTACGAGGGTACGTAGACATACTCTTCCCCCTCGTTGCTATGCATCTCCTAGATAGATCTTGCGTGATCGTAGAATTTTTTTTGAAATACTGCGTTCCCCTACAGTCATGGCCTCCTCCCGCAAGCGAGGTGGGACTAAACCGATCCAGCCTCACTGGCCTACAGCAGCCCTAACAGTCAATCTTAAGATAATTTGTCCGCTCAGTCTATCGGAGGTGCTAATAGGGTTCGGGAGTGCCGAGTCCACGCGGGCAGGAATGTTGAGTGCGCTCGATTATTGGGTGAAAGTATGTGCGTACATATGAGTTTTTTTTCTTCCAAAAATGGGATGATCCCGGTCTGTGTATCATATGATGCACGCAGCCATCATATATATGACCGTCTGTGTCTGTGTTTGTTTAAAAAAATCATATTTATATTATTTGATACTACTACATGAACGATCGTAGCGAGGAAATTCAATCGGCCAACCGAATTGGAATCGATCGATCGTCGCAACTCCCAAGTCTTTGAAACGGTCAGTTGTTAAGCGTCCCGCTAAGCAACGTCGCCCTATTCCAATCTTCCATCGCTTATCCATGCCATGCATGTGATGGTGCACTCTGTGATCGTGATAGTATTATCTTTGCATATCTAGCTCACTAGCTAGCAGCCTAGCACTCATACTCCTCGGTCTCCTCCATATGTCTATGCAAATATTAAAACCAGCCTATATATACCCTAAGTGAAAGCTAGATTAATTAGGATACTATAATCATCGTGTAACTAAAGGGCATTGTACTACGTGTGGAGTTAGAGCAACTCTGGCAGAGTTGTCATGTCAACATGATCACCGTAAATAACTTCCATTATGATAATTGTAGCAGAAAAAACGCTTTGGCAGAATCGTCATCCCACATCCGATCAACATATAATTTTTAGAGCCCGTTCCAAATCGAGTTCGCGAGCCTTCGTACTTGGCGGTTGCCGGAGGCGATATATCGAATCCTTTATCAACCCAAATCTTGGCGCCACGGACATTCCAGGAGGTGCACTCCCTTCCGCCGCTGCCTACTTCCCTATACCGTCGCCGTCTAGTGCCACCTCCATCGCTCGGACCGCCGCGATTTGGCTCATGTCGCCTTCGTTGAGCCTATCCCCGACCTCACACGGTTTGTCGCATGCCTGCGCTTGCTTCCCGCTGTCGCCGGTGTCATTCCTTCTGCAGCACAACCTCAAGGTGTTCAACGAGTTGACCGTGGGTAAATTTTGCCAACCTTTTCTTGTAGATTTGGTCTAACGCCTCATAGATTCCGATGACATAGCAATCACATTTTGTGTAGATGGATCCACTGATAGAGTTTTCTTTTTTACGATTAGTTGTCATATTTGAGCTTCGAGTTTTCTTTCCTTTTATTTTGGGCATGTCTGTGCTATTGCCTCAACAGACACCTTATTTCCTTTTCTGCAGTTGCATTTCATGTTTGGATTTGATGGTTGCTTTATTTAAAGCAGAGCGAAAGGCTGTTTCAACACTTTTATGTCTAGAAAATATGAGATTTGCAGGTTGCAGCAGAGGCCCTGCCAACATTTGAGAAACCGCTTAATCTCATAGCAGCAATGTGGAATATACGCCACATTCATTTTAATTCACATAAATAAGTATTGGGAATTCATTGTAGAACATCGTTTTGAAAACAAAAGATTGTTTTTGGAACGTTGATTATTGCCATGGCCTACTCCCCTGAATCTCTCGGGCCACACCCCCTTGAAAAGGGGCACAATGTTCATGCAGGCATGATAGATGGTACTGCGGCGATCGATCATTTGAATCATATGCTGCCTCCTTTTCTTCTTTATCTTCTCAGCTTATCATTGAAAGGAGAAGTGTTGCTTTCCCCTGAAACAAGTTGCGACTTTTTCTCACCCCCTGTACTACATGTGGATCTATATATGATGTGCACAAATTAGACTTGCAATGTTTTTTTT
>NC_041382.1:327658740-327664458 GCF_002162155.2 Triticum dicoccoides | reverse complement strand
GTAATGATATTACTACATATGATCACGTATTAGTTGAGTCACTTATTTGGGACACAATGAGTATTATTCGACACATGCAATTATGTTGTAAACAGTACCTGCAATTATGCGTGCGCATTGTTTTTTTAAAGATATGCGCACAGTGTTGGATGCCAGCTCGGGCAGTTCCCGATTCGGTATCTGAGTATTCCCATACACTATCAGCGTTTAACTATCGTTGAGTGGAAGCACGTGAAAGAGAGACTTGAGAAACGGCTAGCCAGTTGGAAAGCCAAACTCTTGTCATATGGGGGCGATTGGTCTTAATCAATTCCGTCCTAAGCAACATGATTTTATATATGTTGTCATTTTTCCATCTACCGAAAGGGGTTCTTAAGCGTCTCGATTACTTTAGATCCAGGTTTTTTTGGCAGTGTGAGAATGAATCAAAGAAATATCGACTGGCTAGGTGGACGGTATTATGTCGACCTAAAAGGCAAGGGGGATATGGAATTCAGGACCTTGAGATTAAAAATATTGCTCTTCTCAACAAATGGGTTTATAAACTACCCACTGAGGATGGAGTATGGCAGGAAATCATTCGTAACAAGTACGTGGAATCCAAAGTCATTTCTCAAGTCCATTGGAAACCTGGTGACTCACATTTTTGTCTGGAGTCATGAAGGCCAAGGAATTTTTTTTCCAATTTGGGACTTTCTCGGTTAGGGATGGTTCCCAGGTTCGATTCTGGGAAGACACCTCGCTAGGGACTACACCACTCATGGTGCAATACTCGAGTTTGTATAGGATTGTTAGACATAAATTTGTCACCATCAAACAAGTTTTGGGACAAGAAAACTCTGATATTTCTTTCCGTAGGGACCTTTTAGGACCTCGCCTGGTAGCTTGGAATGAGCTACTCATACGTCTAGAGGCTATTCAGCTGTCAGATGAACCAAACATCTTTCGATGAAATTTGCTTCAGAATGGCAAGTTTACAGTCAAATCCTTGTATGATGCAATGGTTCATTGTGATGTTCCGGTTGATAGCAGGAAATTGTGGAAGCTTAAAACCCCTCTAAGAGTGAAGATATTCCTCTGGTTCCTAAACAAAGAAGTCATCTTAACTAGAGATAATCTGGCACGACGCAACTGGCAAGGCACCAAGGTGTGTCTTTTGCCAACATGACGAGTCTATTAAGCACTTTTTTTAGTGTAAGTTCGCTCGGGCGGTTTGGGCCATAGTTCAAGTAGCTTCAAATTTATACCCACCACGTAATGCTCGTAACATGTTCGACAACTGGTTGATGGGTATTGATAAACAATTTTCTGCATATATTCTTGTGGGGACGGCTGCCTTATGCTGGGCATTGTGGCTTACGAGGAATGATGTGGTTTTTAATAAAAAAATGTGTTTCAGCTCCTATGCAGGTTATTCATGTATGTATGCGATGGCTCCGTACTTGATCTATCCTGCAGAGGCCGGAGGACAGGGACCTTTTTATGATGGCGTCTACGCGACAGTAGCGTTCGGACAGGGAGGTTTTCTCCCCCATGGATGGTGGTGTGATCTCCGGATAGGATCTGCCACATCATAGGCTTGGACTAATTTATCTTTTTGAAGTGTAAAACGATTTTATTTTTTGAATCGGTTGGACTTTTTGGCTGTGTGCATTAAGTTATGCAGAGGCCGGGCATTTTTTAGATGCGATTGTATCACCTCGATATATCAATTCAATGAAATGTCTTTTATCGAAAAAATACGCACAGTGTTGGTAACCGAAAGCTGAACTCCATGACAGTAGCTCACATTGTTGGCATATGCTCGCAGGGAACATCAAGGTACAGTAGCAAGCTCATGTTCAGTGCCGTGCTGGTATTCTTGACATCTCACTCTCTCACCTCCGCTGAGCTAGAATTGAAGGAGGAGAAGAAAGAGGTACGTGATATCTCTTGCTTTTGCTTGTGCGGTTGTCATGGCACATGGCTTGCCTGTTCTTTTCACACACATTTTTCTCCCATCGATCTGAGCAACTGCAACGAGCCATTACTTGCCACCAACAAGCTCCTATCATTGCCCTAAGGAGAGGAAGATTGGGCTACAAAGCTTTTGTTCCTTGCTCAAGGAAAAAATAGCACCAGCCCACCCTTGTGCTTTTGATTTATTACATTGTTTAGTTCATGATGAATTACTCTTACCCCACAAAGACAGTAAAACATGAACAGTAAATTATTGTGGTAATATTAAATTGTTAGCTCTTTCTTCTTCCTTTCTTGTGCATATTGTGGAGGGGAGACGAAATTTTCTAGAAGTCAACTGCCGTGGATTAAACAAAGGTGGCAGGAGTGAAGTCAACTTGTATTCTAGTTATAGAGAAGAAGAGGAGTGGAGTCAACTTCAAATATATAAGATGTTCTCTTTTTTCCCAAATTTTGTAATGTAAGCTTCATGTCTTCGCATGGGACCAAAGGTCCAAGGAAGTTGTTTACATATTTGGCAGTGTACTATGGCAAAATAATACGATCTTTGTGTATTTCCCTGGGACCAAAATAAGAGAGTTGTTGTACAGGTATTAAGGCCAGGTTATTCAGGTTGTATCTGGTCACGTTAGTTGGGGACCAGAGTGATTTAAACTATTATCCTAAGAGCACCAATTCCTTGTCTATTATCTTATAGTTAGCATGGCTAGAATCAGAATATTTAGTACAAACCCCTTTAACTTTTCGAAGTGAGAGGGTACATTATCTTAACTCCTCAGTTTGAAGATTAATTTATGAATGTACTCAGCCATATTCAGTGTAATCTCACTAACTTTATGAGCTATTCTTGGATTCATCTAATTACCACTGTCACTCAGTATAGGTTTAGTGGTATATATACCAATTTGAACTTGTGCTTGGCAAGCAAAAGGGAAAATATAGCACGTGTACTTGGAGTAGGGCGTTTAGGAGACCGAGCTCCACGTAGGCCTTAATTTTGAAAATTTCAAAATTCAATCTTTTCAGTTTCAAAATATGCTAGAAAAATACCCATGTACACAAGGATGTAATGTGTATATGTGAAAATTTTCAGAATGAAATACCTTGAATTGCGAGCTGCACAAAAAATACACAGTCATGAACTTTGAGGATGAACATTACATATGTGAAAAGCTATAGATTTGTTTTTTTTTCTGTAGCCCTCATTTAATGTATTTCAACCTGAAAATGTATACACATGTACATTATATCTCTAGGTATATGTGTATTTTTTCAAAAAAAAATAAAACTGATAAGTTTGAATTTTGACGTTTACAAATTTGGCCTCCATGGAGCTCAACCCCCGTTTGGCATTTTTGGTGTACTTAACACTTGTGAACGAGATCATAAAACCTTAGTCGGGTACTTGTGTACTGTAGTAGCATATTAGTACTACTACTTGGAGTATAAGATATTGTTTCAGGTGAGGTTAGGCCCTCTTTCCATTTGTTTATTGAACAAATTAGAGAGGTGAAAGTTTATGTGCATGCATGGTACTAGCTGCGCTACTTTTTCTTCTCTTGTAAAGAGGCCATGTCTCGAATCTCCAAGCACTTTCTATCTGTTTGCAAGAGGTAGGGTGTACTACACCTGGGTCTTGTTTATTGATCTCTTCGTATTTTATAGTAAGATAGTGTTACGAGCTCTATTTAGATGCCTCAATCTAGAAAGCATCTGAAATTTGAGTTGTAGCTAGATCAATGAAAAAACAAAGACCTAAGAGCATCTACAACCATAGTTCACAAATCATGATCACCATACGTCTGTCTATGAACTCGTTCATGAATAGTGGATGGTGATCCCGCAAGTGTTCATGTCAACAACCGTGTGCCTTGTTCTAAAACCCCCAATTCCATACAACCTTCATGCAACGTAAAAACAACATACATAGTTCAAGACACATAGCATAGGGGAGTTCACACATGCCAACGGACTATAAAATATTGACATATTCTACTAGCTATGAAGTATGGTTATGAAGGAAGTTCATCCACGACCACGCTTGCCCTTGTTGTCTTTGTTGCGGAAGTAGCAGTTGAAGACGCAATATAAGTAGAGCCGGGTCTGCTAACTACCGGAGCTGTCGGATCCATCACCGGCATTCTCCTCCTCCTCTTTGGGGCAGTCCAACGAGGGCACATACTACCCGAGTTTACTCCATTACAACGGTGGACGGTTCATATTAGTTAGTCCCTGCCGTAAATGTCTATTTTTACACAACAAAAAAGCATAGAAACACAATCACTCACAATGCAAATTGCAATGCGCATGGCACCCTGCGGACAAATTATATGGCGGAAAGCCTTGGCACCTTATCAAATTGCTTGAAAAGATGAGGCAGGCATGACAGCGCCCACGGCTGGCTAAAGCAAAGATGCTTGGGGTAAACAATGTGTTACTCCATGTAAAATGACGTTGATGCCCCTAGTGAGGATGGATGGTGCCGCTCTTGGATCTCCATAGGGAAGAAGGAAAGTTGACAAGTGGCAGCTGCCCGTACAGGAGAGGCAAAGATCAAAAGATGGCTCCCTGTCCCTGGTGAAAAGAACAATATCCAAAAGCTTGAGATGCGTATTCTCGTACTCCCACTTGATTTACCCATACCACCACCAAGGTGCGCAAGCATTGGGGCAAACACATTAATTAGGCCAATATTTTACTAACACCCCATGAAAACTAGATTAATTAGCACCTAAGTTAACTACTGTAGGTGTTAGTCAATTCTAATGGGGAAGGGGAACATGCTTCCCTTGTGTTGCAAATCCGCTGGTGATTTAGACGTTTCCCCGGCCTTTTATCCCTTAATCCATCGGCAAGGCTTGTGCCTTTCCCCCCTGTGAGATAAAAGAGGGCGACGCGTGGGGTGGTTTGCCGGAGAAGAAGAGGCCACGAGAAGGAATGAGGATTAGACAAATGGCTTAAAAGCCCGCGCTTTATTTTAGATCCTAGACAGACTCGTGCATTCATGAGTGGCATGAAGAATAAGTAATCATCAGCGGATCCGGCGCCTGGCTAACACTCTCTAGTCTAATCGCCCTAGTTCTGTACCTTCTCGATCCTAATCTAGCGTGCATGTCAAGTGGCAAAGGTGCAGGAGCTTTGCTGGATTCGTGCCACTTGTCAACTTCCAGTTGGCTGAAGCGGGCCAGGTTTCGGAGCCCCATTGGCTGACTACTTGCTACTAGGAGTTCAAAAATAAGTACCACTCTAGTAGTACTAATACAACAGTAGAGCATATGTTATGCTACTAATATTGTTAGTTAGCTCTCTTAACTAAATGCCTAAGTAGCTTCATAAAGTTTATTTCTTGTATGTACCGAGCTGTTTATTTCTTGTCCTTCATAAAGTTTATTCTTGCAAACTGTTGAATTTTGTTACTCCCTCCTATTCGCCGATTTAGTACAAAGTTTTACTAACATAATTAATATGGATCGAAGGGAGTACTATTTTACTAACATAAGATAACATTACCTATTAATATGATCTACAATAACTCATGTTGGTAATTGCTTACATAAGTTTATGAACCATAAGCAGCCGGAAAAAAACTAGTGCAAAAGGGCCTTGTATGCTGAAAAATGCATATGGTGCACGGGCACCTTGGCGCCTTTAAAAAAATCATTTTCTACAACGCAGACTTTTTGTAAACACACATGGACATGTATATTATGTCCGCGCGAAATTTCAAAACATTTTACTTTCACACGTGGCGTACAAAGA
>NC_041382.1:327644863-327658317 GCF_002162155.2 Triticum dicoccoides | reverse complement strand
TGTACAGCTTACATATTTTTTCCAAAGTTAAAGTTTCATAGATCCATAGCGAGCACATAAATGTTTCCACGAAAAACTATTTTGAAACTTCTAAATATTGGTTTTGATTTTTTTTCAAAAAAAATGTGGACCATGCTGCCCGAGCACCATAACTTCACTCTCCTCGTATGCTCTCATTGTGAAAACTCATTTTTTTGTTGGTCTTTATTGGTGGGTCTCAACAACAACAAACTTGTGCTTGTTGCAGCTGTTGCTTATTGTTGATGTACCGGAGTCTCGGCAACCTGGATGAAAGTCTTTGTCTTGGCAGTCCCAAGGGTTCTGTGATGTCCCAAGGGTTCTGTGATAAGTATGAAAGATTAATCCGTAATTTTTGGTGGGGGGAGGAAAACGGGCACCGGAAAGTGCATTGGATGTCATGGGAGCGAATGACCAAACCCAAAAGAGGGGGAGGAATTGGATTTAGATATATGAAACTATTCAACCAAGCCTTGTTAGCAAGACAAGCTTGGAGACTGATCCAGAGACCGGATAGTCTTTGCGCACGTGTTCTCAAATCCAAGTACTATCCGCATGAAGAACTGATTGACACGGTTTTTGCGTCTGAAGCATCACCGGTATGGCGTGGGATTGAGTATGGACTCGAACTGCTCAAGGCTGGCCTCATTTGGAGGGTCGGGGACGGAAGAAAGATAAACATCCAAAGAGATAAGTGGATCCCACGCAAGGAAGGGCTCAAGACTGCAAACTTTATTCGGCGCTCCAGGTTAAGATGGGTTAACCAGTTGATGTTGGCTGATGGCAGTGGGTGGAATTCGGACCTAGTTAAGCAACTGTTCTACCCTTTCGACGCTGAAGAAATCTGCAACATCAAGGTACCGAGGGCAGGTGGCAGGGACGTCCTGGCTTGGCACTATGAAAAATCCGGTGTGTTCTCGGTCAGGAGTGCATACCGACTGGCGGTCTCGATTCAAAACCGAGCTAGGGCCCCTGCCTCCAGCTCCGCAAACGAAGGGGGTGATCGTAGTATCTGGGACATTATTTGGAAGGCAAAGGTTCCTCGGAAAATCAAGATCTTTGGGTGGAGAGTAGCCACTTGCACTTTGGCTACAAAAAAGAATAAATGGAAGCGCACACTGGAAGTGAACAGCACTTGCAACATTTGCGGGAACGGCGAGGAAGATGAATTTCACGCAGTCATTTCGTGCACCAAGAGTAAGGCACTAAGACATGAAATGAGAGCAATCTGGGAGCTGCCTAGTGAGGAAAAATTCAGATTCACAGGTGATGATTGGCTACAGATTCTCCTAAACCCATGCAAGCCAGAGACTAGAACAAAAGTTTTACTGATGTTGTGGCGATGTTGGTTTCTTCGAGATGATTGCACCCATAATGCAGGGAAGGAGCTGGTAAGCCGATCCGTTATGTTCTTAAAGCAGTACGAGGAGGAACTAATCTGCGGAGTCTTGGGAGAGGAAACTGATATAAAGGGTAAGCAGAAGGCGTTACAGGGCGGGCATGCTCTGGCGAAGGGGATTTCTCTGTTCCCTCTGTCAACAGGAATAGATGGAAAAGAGGTGGGAGCCACGGTGGATCCTACCACCAGCCATTGGAGGCCCCCTGTGGCGGGATCTGTCAAACTGAACACGGATGCAGTGTTTTTAACCGGCAGCGGTGATTCTCACTCGGGTGCAATTGCGCGAGACCAGGGGGGCCGTATCATCTTCTCGCTGTCTGAACATGGCTTGCGCTGCAAGTCCGCTGAGGAAGCTGAAGCGCAAGCTTTTGCTGACCGGGCTGCAACACTTGTCCGACCTCTGTACGGGCCCATTGATCGCGGAAACAGACTGTATGCACATTGTGAACGAGCTCAGGTCGGGCGTCAGTAATTTGTCTGCATGTTACCCAGTACTCGCTGATATCAAGGTGGAGCTGGCAAAGTTTGCTGATGCTCAGGTCCAACATGTTAGCAGGAATCAAAACAAAATGGCTCATCTACTGGCTGCCCGGGCTAGGAGAATGGATGGAATGTACATGGTAGCGGGTGTTCCGGATGATCTAAACGCTGCGCTAGTTGCTGACCTTGTGTTGGCTGAAGAGTAGATTATGTACTCTTTCCCCTCAAAAAAAAGTCTTTGTCTTGGCCATCTCCGATCGGACGTGGCGACGGGAGTGCGAGGGTGTTTATTCTTTCTTGAAGACGTTGTTGCGAAAGGAGTCGGCTTAGTCGTTGATGTTTATTTCATATCTTGAGTGATCCCGCTATAGTTGTCCATGCCTTGTACTCTGCTCATTAACTAGTGCTTGGGGCCCACTATTGCGGGCCTCTTGAGAGGTAGATGGGCGGTGCCAGGTGGGAATGCACATCTTCTGATTAGTTTTGTGAGATGTGTCGTATATGTCAAAATACAGATTATGAAAGCAATGACAGATGCAAATGTAAAAATACGATAGAGCAATACAAATGTAGTGCACATTATCACGCTTTGGACGAAATAATACAAATCTTGGGAAAAACGTAGCAGCATAAATATGATTCACGATGTAAATTTAGAAGCATGCAGATATCAACATTTAGGCATTCAACCCTGGAATGATATTTTGCAGTTTCAACAGAATACAAATATCATAAGTGAAAGGTTGTTTGCACCAAGAGGTGTTGATCCCGTGACCTTCGGGTTTCACCAACCTTCTGAACCTGAGATAGCACAAATTAGAATGTTACCTCAATGTGATGAAATGCAACCTTTATTACTGGCCTAATGATTTCAAGGGATTAATATAGTAAACCATCTCAGGAAAGATCCAACATTATTCCCAAGAAGCAGTTTCCAAAACAGCAAGATGTATGTATGTCATCAGGAACATTAGAGTCTAAAAAATAAAAGGAACATCCTACGTACAAACCTAAAGGAAACATGATATAAAACTACAACCGAGTGTATTAACTACGTATAGATAAGTCACCAATTAATAGAATATGGACAGAGGACTGGAGAAAACATAATAGTTACTTGTAGGTTGCATTGTCGTTGCTCATGATCAATCAAAATTCAAAAACAAAAAGGTAGAACAACACTGTTTTGTGATAATGCAAAGAACAAAAAGATGGATTTAAAGTTATCGAGCACTGCTAGGAAAATATTGTCTTGAAGAACGAAAGGTAAGAAAGCAATAAAGCAAACGTTGAACCAGTAAAAATATCCTCCAAGCTTTGCCTGAGAAGTGAAAACCCATCGAATATATTCTCGATTGCATATTTGTCTCTGTCGAGGTAGTGACTCTACATGAAGGATCTCCAAAAATTAGAATAAAGTTGCTTTTTCCTTTTTGAGAGTTTGATAGCAAAGCTGCAATGCATCAAAAAATGATTAGACTCGAGAAAAAAAGAAATCTCTGCTGTTTTATAGTCGAAGAACAGGCGTGCGTCCAAAAAATACAAAAATACTGAATTTGCCGGTGTAAGGAACTTGCAATGATACACTGAACCTCCACCGGCAGAACAAAGAAGCGGCAATCTGCAGAGATCGTACAGCCTGAGATATAACAGGGAAGGAACTGTTAGGGTGGAAAAATTAATCCAAAAGAACTTCATCTGCACAGACCATGACCATCCAAATGTAAACTGAAACAACAAGACTGTTCCAACATTCTAGAGAATCAGAAAAGGCTCTAAGATTATGACACTAGACAAATGACGACCAATAAATTCTCACCACCCTTGCAAGCAATTTGACAAATACTTCGTCTCCATTGATTGATCACCTTTTGCTTGCCCTCTCATCTATCAAATAAAAAATTCCAAAAGTCACAATCAAGAAAAAACAGTATCCATTTATTAGGAACTTGAATCCAGAACCGGGGAAACCGAGGAAGGAGCCATTGTACCAGAGATTCGTCGTGGAACGGCTCTTTCTGCCGCCGCCTGTCGTTTTATCCAAACTCATGGACCGTGAATCAACTACTGAACCAACTTAAAAACCATAGAAATTAAGGGAGGGGAAGAGGAGGAAGACCATACCGTCAAGAAGGTCGATGTCGAGGAGAAAGAACCAAGGGACGCCACAGATGGCATCGTAGCCGTCGTCGACGAGCTAGCGGCACTGCAGCTCACCGCCCGGCCAATCCAAAAGTACTTTACTGTGTACCGATTGTGAAAAATCCAAATCCACAGGGCATCCTGATATGCATATCCCTCATGATCACAAAATGAGTTATAGCTCTAACTTTTCTAAATGCTGATGTGAGTACCTCGAGCAGTGGTGGCGGCAGTGGGAGGCGGGATGGGAAGAGAGCACGGAAGGTGAGAAGGAGACCAACACCGGTGCCGTGGACAGACGGCGAGCAGCAGCGGCGGATGCTCCTGCCGAGGAAGACGGTGATGGAGTTGCGGACCACCACCGCAACTCGAGTTGCTTTAGTTTGAGACGTCTAAATTGCCCCGAGGGCACAGTTTAGCTAGTTTAGAACTGGATTTTGACAGACTGGGCAATGGAGACTGAGCCACCAACTATCTCGATCTCCCATGGAGATGGTCTATTTTGGCTGTTACAGTCTGAGCCATCATCCCATCTTACCTGAACAAGAGGGCATCATTTCAGTTCACAGATAACCAGTGAACCGTCCGACTATAAATTCATGCTTGATAAGAAGGTACAACTCTTAATGCATCTTCAGTGATCTACATCTAGAGCAAATTAGGACATAACTCCTCATATCAATTCATTTTTCTAATTAGACATTTTCATAACCATGCTATGTTTAAAAAAGTACCCCTACCCAAAAGTTAAAATCTACAAAAGTGCATTTCAGGCTCCATGGGAACACACTTTTTTGTAAGGATGTAAGATGGATAGGCAAGTTGCTCTAAATAAATTTCAGGGTGAATGAACCTGAATGTGACGGTGGGCCTTGGCACACGGTGTCACTTTGAAGCCTCACCAGGAGCATTTTAAGCCAAATTCATGGTCAGACAACATAAAAGGTCCGAAAGAAAATACATGTTTCTAGAATACTGCAAGGAAATCCAAAGATAATAGTGTTCTGAATTGCTAAGAACATAAATGCTTAATACAAACGATCGGAATACCTACCAGCAGGCTTTTCCATTTTGAACCAATCCACCTAATGGGGTCTACTTCATTAATACCTGTAATCATTCTAGATCGCCTACAAAACAGGAAGTAAACTCAGTAGATATTGTACAAAACAAAATTTCAGTTGAGTAGAATGAGACAGACCTCTCATTAACATCTTGACTCCTGTACTGAATCTTAAATCTCATTCTAATACAAAATGGACGATTCAAGCTCTTCAGGCACTTCCAGTACGGAACAATAAATCCGAATGCAGTAGGCCTGTAGAGAGTTCAATAAATGCAGATTCAAAATCTTTATGTATGTTTTGTGCTCACCAAACGTAAAAGGAATAGCTTTTCTATGGTTCCAGTGAACAGGTTTTACTTGTCTTTTGTAGTTACATATTATAAGCTATTTTATTGATGAAAAATATGACATATATGTGCCCAGCCTAAAAACCTACAAATATAACCAGGGTGCTATCCTACTGTTAGAATTAGATACTGATAGTTTTGCTTCAAAATCATAATTAATGATAGGACTGCAGAGAGCAGTTTGACCATTATTTCAAAGACACAACTTTTGTAAGGTGCTGAGTTAATAGCACAATAAAAAGAACAAACACTATAAGTTGCAAATGCATGATCCAACCCATATTAGTAAATTTTGGGCAGTATAAATAAACTTGCTTATGGAACATAGGTTGTGGTGTAGGGGAAGGTTGCCAACGAAACCTATGCCAGTTCAGAAAAGGGCTAAACAAAAGAAAGAGAACAAGAACAATGGCTTACAGAAATAACTACTTGTGAGCTCAAAGTGGAAATTTCGGACAGTTGAAGCCACATCTTCCATATACTACTATTTAACAATGCTCACTAAAATAGTCCTCCATGATATAATAGGCATGTGTGTTTGAAGACTAAATAGCAGTTACAGAGAGCTTCTTCAGTGGACTTTCTTTGCCTCCGAATTTGCAGGAACCAATGTGTTCAAACTAATATTTAATGTCTCTAGACCTATGTTTTTAAGGCGGTAAGGCGAGGCGAGGCGCTGGGGGGGCGCCTCACTGCCTAAGCGCTGAGGCATAAGGCGAGGCGACGCCTTAGAGACTTGTAAGCAACAGAATTAAGTAGAATTTGGTAGGCATTAAGCAACTAGGCATACAGCCATACACACCTTGCAACTGATTGTTGTAGAGCCCCCATCCTCTTTGCACTTGCTTTTCTCCCCAACAGAATTCTGCATCAACATGAAGTCATGAACAAATATGTTAGAATAATGTATCACTTACCAGTGCACATTCCACAAAAAATAGAAATAAAAGTGAGGCAGCGAACAAAAGTGGAAAGAAAGATAGCAAGTATGAGTGCAACTGCAATCTGCAATGCATGGCATATTACATAACCATTAACCAATTCAAATGACACAAGTCCAGTAGTCCACATAAGACAAACAGAATAATAGATAACTCCAGCATAGCAAAAGGGATAAAGGTGGCCAGCTCAGCTCTCTCATGTCTCTCCACTCTCAAAGTCTCAATCAAAAGTCATCATCATCAAACTCATTGGCATTGGTGTTGTCTTCACCATCTTGGGCAACATTAGTTGGCTCTTGATCGTCATTGCTCACATCATCATCATCCTCAACGTAGTCTGAATCCTCCCCCTCCGCATTGGGCATACTGTTGCTCTTGCTTGTTGTTGCTGTACTGCAGAGGAGGAGGAGCTGCTGGACAGGAGGATGAGGAGGAGCTGCTGGACAGGAGGAAGAGGAGGAGGAGCTGCTGGACAGGAGGAAGAGGAGGAGCTGCTGGAGAGGAGGAACCGTTGGAGAGGAGGGGGAGGAGCTGCTGGAGAGGAGGAGGAACCAGATCTGCTGGAGAGGAGCCACTGAAGAGAAGGAGGGGGAGGAGTGTGTGGATTGGGGGCTGTTTCTCTCTCTCTCTTTCTCCCTTCTTACCTGTTGGCGCCAACATGATTCCAGTTTCCCGCCAAAACTCTGTTTCCCGCCTAAAACAGCTCCCCTGCCTGCCTGGCAAGCTAAGGCGTCCAAAATGGACTAAGGCAACGCCTCGGACGCCTAGGCAGACGCCTCGGACGCCTTATAGCTTAAGGCGGACGCCTTAGACACCCACCTAAGGCGAGGTGGACGCCTTGCCCTCGCAGGGCGCCCTGACGCCTAAGCGTCGCCTAGGCGACGCCTTAGGGACGCCTTGAAAACAGAGCTCTAGACTAAGGCAAGCATGCAGTATTGACATCTCAAGTTACAGCGTTCAGTCAAGGAGATCCTCAAGTAGTTGTGGAACCTCCCGAAGGAATCAACAAGCATATCCGATGAGGGTGTTTCCACTGGTAGCGCTTCTGGCTTTGTAGCACAACAAGTCGAATATGCATTGGAGCACTGGCTCTGTAGCACAACAAGTCGAATATGCATTGGAGCACCTATTGCTGTAGGTGACTCTGGTTGAAGCGGAAGTGCTTGTCAGACTTCGGAGTCCTACCCTCAGAGCATCAACTTGCAAAGTTTTGGTTAACCTGTTATACAGAAACATCGAAGCTGATACACGAAAAGGCTTAATTTTCTCGACGAATCCACCGACTACGGAAAAAAAAACTCCACAAGGCTAGTCCAGCAAATTTGATCGTATCGAAAACTGCTAGCTCATCTCCAAATCGACATTGAAAAAAAAATCCGCACAATCAAGCAGAACGGGGGATAGATAGACCGCCGGTCTGGGAAGGCACCTGGTGGTCGAGGACGTTGAGGCGGCGGAGCTGGTGGTGTAGCCATTTCCCGGCGACGGGAGAGGAGAGGGGGCAGGGGGTGGGAGCAGCAGCGGGCTGCGGGACGGTGGGGGAGCAGCTCGAGTTGAGCGTGATGATGTCCTCGGATGCCGTCTCTCATCAGCATCGCACTCACCTTGGGGAACCCGCGCGTGGAGCTAGTCCGGCGACGCCGCTGAAGAGGAACGTCCATGAGGCGGAGCCACACGTGGGCGGGACGAGCCACCGCAGGCCGCCAAAGCCTCGCCGGCGACGAAGGGGACGCCGCGCCCGTAACCCTAACCATGGCTGAGGGTCGGCAGCGAGCGCGGGAGGCCGGATCTGGAGGGATGGAAGGAAGGAGCAGAGCGAGGGAAGGTCTTCAGTCTGCCACCCGCTGTCGGACTCGACGGAATCGGCCGGCGCGAGTGGCCGTGGCGGCGGCGGCGGCGAGGAGTCGCGGGGGAGAGAGGGCTCACGAGAGAGGAGAGAGAGAGGAGGCTTGCCTATGGGGATGGGGGGCTGGGAGCTGGCCAATCTCTCTTGCTTCTCAACGAATCGAACTTTTTTGTCCTTACCTAGTCCGACGTGTACATTGTGAGAGGGCGCACATTGTGCGCACGTTAATGCTTCTCGATGTAGTATTTGGCATCACTGCTTTGCATTAACTTTAATGAAAATGGAAATGTGCATAATAATGATGTAGAGGCTGGTGTTTTCAACCTCTCTTTTTTTGTGGAGGGGGAGGGGGGTTGCGCTCATTGTGAGAAGAAAGAATCTTGATTAAACATGTCTACCAATTATTTGTTAATCTTATCCTATTCAACAATATCATCCAAATTGGAAAGCTGAAGAAATAACAATTTTTCTTAGAACACAAGGTGACACACAGTATATACACTACCAAACCCTAGGCGGGCATCATTTGATATATAACAACAAATTACCAATGTGTGTGGATGTCTGGATCCAAAAACAGTTGACTAATGAAAATGCTGTTAGTTGTCAGCCACTAGTCGACTACTAGTAGGGTCATTGTGCCAGTTCAAGGCTTCGACCCTGGTATGCAAAAAAAAGATTAGAATCATGGAAACAATGTGTAAAGGCATGTTTCGATGAAAGTGAAGTACAAAAAGGATTGAATTGTAAGTGAGCATATGTATGAGGTGGAGGATCATAACACAAGGGAGGGGGGTATCTATTCAGATTTGGATTGGATGGGCTTCATGAGAACCCGCTACTCAATTCTCGTGAACAACCAAAAACAAGGTCGGCTTGATGTATCCTTCTGTGTGGTTTTCATGTCAAATCTACACCAAAAGAAAAGTCGCTCAAATTTCTAGTCTCTTTTATCTTGTGTTTTATCCATGTACTCACGTTGTGATAATTCTTCAGTGAGGGGAGCAATGCGGATCGGCTATAGCGACATGAATCCATGTGGAGCGGATAGTCAAAATGGTGTTTACCCGTGATGGATGATGATGTAGTCTTCGTATCGGCCCACTCTCACCTTATGTTGTTTTGTCCTTCCTTTGAGATTGCTTTATGCCTTCATTTGGATGTAATAAGTGTGATATGTATGATGTGTATATCTTATTATGTAGAGGTAGGTGTAAATATTTTGCTGATTGTATTATCTTGTTGTGATTTATCTTTTAAAAGGGTTGATACATTTATTGAATCACTAAAAACTCTACTTATCAAAGAATATTCTTTCCTTTGAGAATTGTTGAACCAAAGAGGCCTGTCCTAGTATGACCCACTCGCATGCCACCTAAGTGTTCAGTTAGGCATTATACAACCGAATTGGGTCCGATGGTGAGGGTGTGTGAGAGCACCAGTTCCCTACGTGTGCTGCCACTGCAGGGCTGATAAAAGCTTTGCTCGAAGATCGAATGGCGTGCACTCTGTTAGAAGAACAAAACGAGTTTATGATCTGTTCTATTTCCAACATCATTTGAGACTTAGACCTTAATTGGGTTGGTCTTTCAACAATTTCTCCTGCCATTGGTTCCTCCTTCTATGAATGGTGGTCATCGATGAGGAATTGTGCATCGTCCTGCCATCCATCAAGAAGAAGAAGATGAACTGCATCGTTATCTTGTTCAGTTTGAAAGGAACACAATAGCAACATGTTCGAGAAGAAGCATAACTCAATTGACCACCCAATTGGTCAAGTGAAGTGCGGACCCTATTGTTGATACAAGGCTGGCCCTATGTCTCGAGTTTGTGTTTAGCCAAGGTGTTAGGGCATATTTCTCCCTTAGTGGTTTTGGTGATTGGTGACAATGCATTTGCGAACTAATAGTGTGCATTGAGAATTTCAGATAATCTATCTTATGGCACAAGACGATTGGAACCCCTCTGGATATTGATAAAGATGGTGTTTTCTTGCGTTTCTTTTTTGGTGGACTTGAGTCGTAGGAACGCCGTACTATTAAGAGGGGGTCCGCTTCGGAAAGGTTTGGGTGGAATCAACACGTACACTATCTCTGCACCCTCGTTCTTTCCCGACAATTGATCTTGTCCTTCCTTGTGTTTAAACCTTGCTAAAAAAGACTAAGCGGTAGTACCGCTCTGTGCAACGATAGTACCGCTGCAGCGATACTGCCGCTGTGCAGTATGGCTCCCACTTCTGCCTAATTTATTGGTTCTATAAACGGGCGGTAGTGGAGTGGCAGTACGCCACGGTAGTACCTCTCATGTTTTACTACGGGGCTAACTAGCTCTCAACTACCGCGAGTTTACGAGACACCTATAAGTTAAGCGGAAGTACTGCCGCTAGCCATTGTAGTACCGCTCCAGTGGAACTACCGCTGGCTAGTACCGCGGCGTGTACCGCTTATTTTTCTGTTCTGGAATGATTCTGTTCCACGAGCGTAAGTAGGGCGGCAGTACCACTCCTTGCGGTACTACTGCCCTGCCCAAACCTACTACCGCTGGTATCGGCTATAGCTTAACTCCATGCGGTAGTACCACTGGAGGGCGTGGTAGTACTGCTCCTGCAGCACTATCGCTCCCCTGACTTGCTCAGGTTGAATTATGCGGCCAATACTTCCGTGCCAACGGATGTACCGCTCAACCGAGCGGTACTACCGCTTATGCACGGGCTGTGGGAGCATAATGGTTGGATTCCTTCTTCCACTATAAAAAGGAGTCTTCTTTCTCTAAGTTGACTACCTCTTCCTTCTCCAAGCTCAATTGTTGCTCCAAAGATCATTCTTGCCCGACCTCTCTCCCTAGCCAATCAAACTTGTTGATTCTCTAGGAATTGCTTGAGAAGGCCTAGATCTACACTTCCACCAAGAGAAATTTGATTCCTCTTAGTGTTTGAGCACCCTAGACGATTGAGGTCACATGGGAGCCACATTCCATTGTGGCGAAGCTTCGTGGTGTTGTTGGGAGCCTCCAATCCGGTTGTCGAGAGCGCCCCAACCTTGTTTGTAAAGGTCCGGTTGCCGCCTTCAAGTGCGCCACTAGTGGAATCATGGCATCTCGCATTCTGTGAGGGCGCGAGGAGAATACAGTGGCCCTAGTGGCTTCTTGGGGAGCATTGTGCCTCCACACCGCTCCAACAGAGACGTACTTCCTCTCAAAGGGAAGGAACTTCGGTAACACATCTTGATGAGGACATCAATACCATTGTTACACCCACAGCCCCTGCTGCTATACATACTGGACCAATTACTAGAGCTCGCGCACGCCAATTAAATTACCAGGTACTTTCGTTTCTTGGTAACGATTCTAATGTTCGTGAGAATATGATGCTGCCTAAATTGGATACATTTGTTTTGCTTACAAATGAAGGGCCTAGCTTGGACAAGAAAGATGAACCTTGGAGCAAGTTCAAGCATGGAGATGATGGCATGCGCAAGGGGAACAAGAACATAGTTACAAGTGATGATTTCAGGACTTTGAAGCCACCATAATGAGTGCATGAAGCCTTGGACGAAATATACAAGATGCCACTTCATAAATTTTGTCCAGAGGCTATTCTAGGTGCTGCATCACCTTATTATTGTGCTATGCCCATGTAATTTCAAAATACTTGAGTATATGCTATTTTTAGAGTCCGTGTGTGTGGGGAAACAAGAGTTAGGGTTGGTTTCGGACCCCTCCTCCAAAGGCCACGAAATTCCCCCCTCTTCCTCCATATATACAGCCCTTAGGGCATCGTTTAGACTATGGGTTTTATTTAGATTAAAAGTTCGCCACAGCTACAACTTCGCGTACTTCGTTTGTGTTCAACGACCAGACCAATACGTCACAGAACCCCACTTGATCAATAAAGCTTATATTCGCAATATCCAGATTACAATTTCAGTTTCTTTCTTGTTCTTCGTTTTCTTGCAGGAAATAGACCCTCATGGTCAGGTTGATCATGCTCCGGCGTGGTCAATAACCTCTCGGAGTTGGTTTAGAGATTGCTAAGGCACGACGTCCTCGCTCGTTTTAGTCGGATCATCAAAGTCTACTCCACCATAAACGATAGCCACCATCTCATCGAAAGATGGGACACCTTTGCCTCTATCAAGTGGTATCAGATTTCCAGGGTGCTCGGTGAGATTTTACAAATTTTCGTATTTAGATCGAGTTTGTTCTTCATACCTAGAGTCCGTGAAAAAGCCAAAAAAATAAGTTAGTTCATCATATCCGAACCAATCTGAGCCTTTGCATGATCTTTTTAGGGTTTTTGCTTTGTTCAAATTTGTGGTTGCATCGTCGTGTCTAGTTGCTGGTCTTAGCGTCTAGTCCTTTGGAGTTTCAAGTTCTGTCACAGTTTGTCACGCCGCCGCCGCACCATCTTCATCGTTGCTGCCATATACCACCACCGCTGCCATATCCTACCACTGCTGCCATATACCACCACCGCTACCATATCCCACCAACGCTGCCATATACCACCACCGCTGCCATATCCTACCACCATATATCCACCACCAATCTGATTTCTTTTCATATTAGGTTTGTTTTCGAGACCCATCTATTTTCCGATTCGTGTTTCCTTGCCTGGGTAGGTTTCGGAAAAAAGTGTCTGGAGACCCCCGGGCAGTTTTTAGGCCAAAATTTCAGCGATCGAAAATATTTTTTCCCTATCCTATTTTTAGATCCCAAGGAGCGTTTTGAGACACTCGCCATCATAGTCATTTTTTGTTGCATTTTTCATCATCGCTGCCCTGATTTGAAAGAAAATAGTACAAAAAATTTCGTGCCTATCCTATTATTTTGAATTGGGAAGAGTTTTGAGACACTCGCCATTACAGTGTATTTTCACAAAAAAGGAGCGCAAAAAACTAAGAGTGTGCTTTTCCCTTGTTTACATGTCGCGCCGTGATTTTGTAGTGTTCTAGGCTCGCGTCTCTGGTACGGCTAGCCTAGGACCAGCACAGTACCGTCGTTGAGCGTTTATTCAACTTAGCATCTCTGAATTGATTATTGCTGACCCTTTTTGCTACCATATTATAAGCCTTCCCAGGTCCACATATATCGGTGATTTGGGAACGGGGGTACCCAGACTTGCCTGCCTGCGGCCCACGGCATGGCTCCATCGATGGCCTGGTATGACCCATCTTCAACATCAACAACCCAAGACCCTCGTGAGGGGCCAAACCTT
>NC_041382.1:327604747-327644301 GCF_002162155.2 Triticum dicoccoides | reverse complement strand
TGGCTCCCGAGGAGCAGAGATTTCTATGCAAGGTTCACCTCGCGAGGTTCAGATGACGTGAGCCATGACGATCAAGGCCAGGCGGGCGCCAGTGGGCGTAGTGTACTAGTTTCCTATTTGGTGCTAAGGAGGCAAGCGCAAACGCGGAGTCACGAGGAATCAAGCAAAGGCTTCCATTCCAGTGCAACAAGACCAAGACCGCCAGGATGGCAGGACAGAGATCATCGCTGACCCACCGTGGCGTCACCACCAGAGGCTTTTGCGGACGAACACTACTTTTGTCAAGGTAGCATGTACTACTTGTCTCCCTTCAAATTTGGCCGTTGTGGGATCCCTTCCCGCCTTCATTTGGGAAGGACCAAGACCACTATAAATAGGACCTAGCCACCACCATAGAGTGGGACAGATCATTCAGACCATCCTCATGCCCACCAGCTCATCGAGCACAAGAACGCCTCTGCTCTTGAGGTTGTTCTCCACTGTACTAGTTCATCCTCAGCCCCTCGAGGCCAATCCACCACAAAGCAGGAGTAGGGTTTTACATTGGAAGGTGGCCCGAACCTGGGTAAACTACTGTGTCTCTTTCTGATCCGGTTCATCGAGCTAGGCCGTGAGATTAGCGAGCGGGCAGACTGGGGAGGACGAGTTCTTCGCACGCACCCCAGAGTTCGAACCTCTCAAGGGTCTGCGGAACCCGAAATCCGACAGTTGGCATGCCAGGTAGGGGTGCATCGGAGCCTCTCTTCCACCGGGCGACTCGCCACCATTCCACCGCTTCCATGGCTGACGCCTGTCGAGCCCATGCTGAGCGTCGGGCCTCCCTCACCGCCCGCATCACCCAGACGGCGCCTGCTGGCGGGCCTCCCCTTCGTTCTCCGTCGCCTGCCGCCAACGCATCTACTGGCCCAGCGGGGCACGAACAGCAAGCTTCGTCACTGCACCCCTCTATGCGGCATGATGGGCGCACCGCTACCCCATCGCTGGCTCCGGCTGGTTCGTCGTCCCATGCTCGTCGTGGGGCGGCATACGCATAGGCTGCGTTGCTCAGGGCATGCGAGCTCTTGCGCTACCACCCCGTCGATGACCTCTACGAAGACTGGCTGGACCGCATCGCCGAGCTTGTCAGTGTTGGTGTGGGCTCTCCTGCACCGTCTCCCTCGCTGCCTCACCAGCCGCCTGCTGCGGGTGGCATAGCCCACGGAGCACCTCCTCCACCTCCCCATCAAGACGCCATCGTGGAGCCAAGGCACGAAGTCCTGTGACGCGGCCCACCGCGCAGGGCGCCGACGCATGAAGAAGAAAGCTGCCAGGTGGTCCAGCGGCCGCAAGAAGATGCTCGTGCACTCTCAGCACTGCCACGTCAAGACCGCACGTCGCCTGTGGCGGTGGCGCACGAGCGCCAAGATCAGGATCCACCTCCACGACGGGCCCCCGTGACCACAGCGGGTTGCCACGCCTTCACTCCGGAGCTGCGCAGCGTCGTTTGGCCGGGGAAGTTCAAGCCCGACCTGCCTCCACACCACGACGGCACCCCCGACCCCGCTGAGTTCCTACAGCTCTACGAGCTGAGTGTCGAGGCGGCCAACGGTGACGAGAAGGTTATGGCGAACTGGTTTCCCATGGCCCTCAAGGATGGCGCGCGCTCGTGGCTCCTGAACGTGCCCGCGGGATCGATCTCCTCCTGGGACGAGATGTGCGAGTGTTTCGTCACCAACTTCTAGGGCACGCGCGACCGCCCACCAGCTACGGGTGACCTGCGGCGCATCAAGCAATAGCTAGGGGAGACCCTGCAGAAGTACATCCAGCGCTTCAACAACGTTCATCTCAAGATCCCCAAGGTGTCGGACGAGGCCATCATCTCTGCATTCACTGACGGAGTCCGGGATGTCAAGATGAAGGAGGAGCTCACCATACACGAGGACATGTGCATGGCTCCGGAGATGTTCAGCATGGCGACCAAGTGTGTGAGAGATGAGGAGGGGTGCCTCTCCCTTCTCGAGCTCCCTGAAGCTGACCCAGAAGATAAGAAAGCCAAGGCCAAGGACGTGAAGCGCAAGGGAGTGGCCGTGCTCGCAGCTAAACTGGAGATGAAGCGCGACTGCGACCACCCGGAGTCGTCCAAGGGCAGCCGCCCGTTCTGCGTCTTCCACAACATGCACAGCCACAACACGAACGACTGTCAGGAGCTCAGGGCCATCCGTGACGGGCGCCTCGATCGCCGCCCTGAGCGCAACGATCGAGGCTCCGACCCTGGAGGATGCTAAAGTGGAGGATGCTGGGACGACCGCGGCCCCCGCCAGGAGTGGTGCGATCAGCCTCTATGAGGACCGTTGGCAGGGACAGCCTCGCGAGGGCCCCTGGAGAGACTAGACTCGTGAGGACCGTCCTTAGGGCAACGTTGGGCTTCCTCCGCTGCCACCGCCACCAAGAAGGAACGATGACCATCATCAGACGAGGGAGCTGGGGGATTCCAGGAGCCTCGTGATGTCGCTTGCATCCTAGGCGGCACTCAGGTCCCTGCCTCCCATCGCATCTTCAAGCAGTTTGCTCGTGAGGTGAACGCGACCCTCCCCAAGCTCGAGGCTACGCGTCCGCTCAGGTGGTCCAAGTGCACCATCACCTTCAGCTCGTCCGACTAGCTCAAGTGCACAGCAACTGTCGGCGCTCTCCGATGTTCTGCTCGCCAACCATCAGCAACGTCCTTGTCACCAAGACTCTCATCGATGGCGGTGCGGGGCTCAACGTTCTTTACATTGAGACGTTCGACCGGCTCTAGGTGCCCTATGACCAGCTGCAACCCACCACGCCCTTTTTAGGAGTGACTGACGACTCCACCACCCCGATAGGGCAGATCCGCCTCCCTGTCACCTTCGGCACCCGCGACAACTACCGCATAGAGCTCATCAACTTCGACGTCGCCCACATCCATCTTCCTTACAACGCCATCCTTGGGTATCTGGCCCTGGCCAAGTTCATGGCAGTGACTCATCATGGTTACAATGTGCTAAAGATGCCAGGAAGCCGCGACGTCATCACGGTCGCCTACGAGGAGAAGGACGCAGTGTGCTCTCTTGAGCGCGCCTACCAGGCTGCGAGAGTCGAGAATCCAGATGATGAAGGCATCATCTACCCTCCTGAGGCTATCCCCAAGAAGAAGAAGCAGTTGTTCTGCCAAGAACCTCAGGGGAGCGGTGTGTCTAGTGTCACCGCCTCAGAACCTACACCCACGGATGGGGCGCCTCCCTCTCTCACATAGGAAGGCGCCCGGCGCCTCTCTCAGGCTGGGCACGGGGGCTCTCCTCTGGAGGGCTTCTGACCTAGCCAATGTCACGAGGGAGGCACTCGGGCACCACGTGGAGGCGTGCTTCAGCGCGCGTTTCCGCCAGGAGGGCACAAGGCACGAGGCGCTAGGTGCTCATGAATTCATCACCAAGACAACTGAGGAGCTTCAAGAGGCGAGAGCCATGCGCGACGACCGTCGCCCACCACCCGGCGCGGCTCCTTGTCCTGGGAGGACAGCGAGCTGCGTGCCTGTGTCGATATCCCTGGGCTCAACAGGGCCGCGTCTCAGGAGCGCTTTTGGCCATCGCGTGATGGCCGGAGCGAGCCCCCCCCCCCACAGCTACGTTCGCATGCCTTTTGGCTTACCGAACATGGTTGTTACGTTCCAGCGCCACATGCGGAGCGTCCTAGCAGCTCAGGAGGCCAGGCACCATGCGGTCCTGACGGAAATGGCGACGGTTCTTCATGAGCCTCCCGGGCCGCCGGAGCCTCCCGAGGTTCAGGACCTAGGTGGCTCATGAGGAGCGACTTCCTCAGCGCGGGTCTTCAGTGTCTTTAAGTACTTCAACATCCCTTCAGCAATGGTGCCAGGTGACGTTTTCTGCTTCATTCAGGTGGGGGCGCCCCTCGGGCTGCATTATACCCATATCGCGTGGGTATGTCCCTGTGACATGTATCATTCTTGTATCTTCTAGTCATTCAATTGGGGGCGCCCCTCGGGCTACATCATCCCCAGGCCGCATGGGTCTGTCCATATGGCATGTATTGTTTTTCCACATCTATTAGAGCTAGCTCTACCCTATGCATGAGATGATTTATGTTATCACCCGCTTGCCTGGTGTCTTGTCGCCCTTCCTGGCCTCCCGCGCCGCTGACTGGCCTCTTGCTCATCCCGCAACGGGGGCTACACATGCTGGCACGACGCTTGTGCTCGGGTCTGTCCCTGCAACGCTGATAAATCTAAGGGATCGAGCTCTGGCTCGCGGCTCGCCCCGCGCACGTCACCTCACCAGGGCCTTAGTGCCTCCATCTCCTTGCGGAAAGATTAGCGGCAAGACAACAAGCGCGTCAACGAGTTATGCTCTCCTCTCAGACTAACACGTAGGAATCCCAGGAGCTCGGATGCAGGCGGCCCCGCCGCCCGCCCCTTTTTCACGCAATTCACTTGCACGTTAAAGTGGGGGCTCCTGAGCACCGCACCCCAGGAGCTCCTACTAACTCTCCAGCCCTCACCCCCTGGCCTTGACCACGGTATCACGACCTGGCATACTAGCGGCGGCTGAGCCTCGTTTGAGGGTTGGGACCCGAGGACGTAGAGTGCTTAGATGAGAGGGGAAGAGGGAGGCCGGCGTGAGCCCTGCCTGGAAGCATCACCAGTAAGGTGCAATCAGGCACTGCATGAAGGAATCTCCTCAGGCTCGCTAAGATAAGTCACCCATACATGTCAGTGCGAACTTCACTGTCTGATGCTTTCACCCCCCGTGATCTCACTCCGGCAATGCCACTTCCCTTTTCGGCCTCCAGGGAGCTGCTTGCACGCCAAAGAGGACCTCTTGAGCATCGTGCCTCAGGAGCTCTTACCGGACCTCGGGCCGCTCACCTCCTGGCCTTGACCATGGCATCACGACCTGGCATACCAGCGACGGCCGAGGCCTGCCTGAGGACTGGGACCCGCTAGCGTAGAGCGCAAGGCTACTGCAAGAAAGAAAAGGGGAAACAATGCCGAAGCAAGATACACAGCTGCATCCTTATACTAGGAGTAACAAACTTTGGAGCAAAAGCATTACAGTTCTTTTTACATACCCCCACGGGGTTTGTCACGATTTTGCGCAGCAAAACAAAAGAAGGAAGCCTCAAGGGACCCCTACTGATGTGCATCATTGACGACGCCCAGTGGACGCCGCGGCCGCGCTCCGGGCGCGGCATGAGCTCGGAGGCATGTAGCTATCGTCGCTGGACTCCTAGGATTCATTGGGCTCAGGAGAGTCGCTGGATTCCCACAACTCGCCGCTGCTATTGGAGGGGTTGTCGGTGAGGCCGGAGGCGGGCTCAACACCCACGGCCGCGCCGCACGAGCTGCCTCCTCCGGGGCAGCACTCTAGCCGTCGGCCTTCCTCATCAAAGACCTTGAAGAGCAATGTGGAGGCGCCATCGTATTTGGAATGGATGGCAAGGGCCCCTTCTGGGCGGCAGGCGCAGGCGACCTCGCGCCATCCTCGGGTCATGAAGATGCCGCCCGGGGGGATGACCTAGACCTCCGCCCTCGTGGCCAGGCTGCATCACCCGGCGTGCTGCGGCCACAACTCGATCGCCCCCCTCGGCGGCATCTCCTCAGCGACGAACCGCGGGAACCGGATCCACGTGCGCTGCGGCATTGCCGCCCACACCACGAACTCACGCGAGGAGCCCTTGGCGTGGGTTCGCGGGCCGGCTGGCCGTGTAGCTCCAGCTTGACCACTGTGGCCGTGGCTCGCGCGGTGCTAGGCACTGCCGCCCTCTCCGGAGCCCCATGTGTGGGCATCCAGAGGGAGCGGGAAGCCAGGCGGTGCCCGCTCGTACCAACACTACAAAAAAAGACACTTCCGTGATGATACGTGTTTGTCACAGTAGGTCACGTTTTCTGTCATGCATGTACATCCATGACAATTTTATGACAGAATCAAGATAGTCATACATGTGCTGTCGTAGAAGTGTTCCATGACATTACCAAAATTATCATCACGGAAGTGTCCACTTCCATGACGATAAATCGCACGTCATAGAAGTGCTTTCGTCAAGGGTGACCGACATGTGGCATCCACCGTAACGGGACACCGTTAAGCTATCGGGTCCGGTTTTGGATTCGATAACCCGCTAACATCCGCGACCAATGCTGATTTTCCACGTGTAAAATTCTCATTGGCTGATGGAACCACGTGTTAGCTCCGCGTTGGCACAGGTGTCACTCATCCAATGGGTGAGATGCGCCTATGATACGTTGACACATGGACCGGCCCAAAAGTGGCCCATAAAGATTAAATGGGCCGGCCCAACTAAAGGCCCATAAGATTTAGCGGGCCATAATGAGCCGGCCCAGCTAAAGGCCCACAAGATTTTGCAGACCATAATGGGCCGGCCCAGTGAAAGGCCCAACATTCTCATTTAAGGCCCGTACTGCTAGTGTCAAATCGGCTCGTCCTAAACTTGTCATCATCGCGGCCCATGGTCACTTCTGGCCCGTTAATAGTCTGCTAAGAATTTGGGCCGAAGTACGGCCCTGTGTGTTTCCGACCTGTTAAAGGTCCTGCTTCATTTGGGCCCATTTATAGGCCATTGAAACTTTCAGCCCATAAACGACCGTGAAGGGTATGGGTCATATTCGGCCATGTCTGACATTCGGCCTGTTAGAGGCCCACTATAGATTTGGGCCAATTTCAGCCTGTTGTGACTATTGACCTGTTAACGTCGGACGAAATCCATGAGCCATATGTGGCCCAACGCCACATCGGGCCTACTAACGACCCATATAAAAATGACACTAATCAAGCCTGACCGAACTTTCGGCCTATTAAAGGCCCGTGTAGTAGGTCTGCGCATTTACGGCCCGTCTGAATTTCGGCCTGTGGACGATCCGCATTGTAAATGGGCCACCATTTCGGCCTGCTAAGACCAGTGGGTTATTTGGCACAATCAGGGCCCAATCTTACTTTCGGCCTATTAAAGGCCCATGTTTTTTATGGGCTCGAGATATTTACACATGTAAACGGCCTATTATTACCGAGGGCCCAAATTATGTTTAGGCCTGTTAAAGGCCCACTATGGGCACATGCCTACCAGAAAAATATGAAAGCTTATGCTGATTTAGGCCCAGATATTTTTAGTGGGCTACATGCAAATTTCGGCCCAGAATCGTTTTTAGCCCAATTGGAATGGGCCCGACGAATGTTGGCATGTTGGGCTCCTACGAAGCTTTCGGCTGAATACATTACTAAGATAAACCTACACTACACAAAAATAGCGGCGTAATTACCGCAGCCTTTGGCAGCATCATAAATGTTGTATCACAACAAAATAAATTCCAACCATACAACAAAAGGCCTATTGGCATAAAGTTTACAGTCCTTGCAGATAAAAGCACCATCAGATGTATAGAAGCACATATCATTTGACCTGAGTGCTTATGTTCAGGCTGTAGAATTTGATGGAGCAGCACGATCTTCCCCTTTTTCCGCCATTGCTCTTGAACAACGAAGCAAATGTCTGCTAGTCTAGTTTCAAAACCATTCATATCTTCACGACATTTGTCAACCACTATTTTTGTTTCCGACACAACGTACATTAGGGACTGGACTTGTGTCTGGAGCATAGATATATCACTCTGTCTAGCCGGAAGATTTTGTTCAGTAGGCGACTTGGACGAGGTTACCTTGACAACCAACCCAGAATTACGCAGGAAGGTGCTTTTTGCACTGTTAGTGGAGAGATACTGACGCACTGCAACAAGAGGTGACATTGTGCCTGTGGTAGCCTCGTCACCTTCAGGTGGTTGTGATTGTTCAATCATTTGTTCCATGGCTTGCTGAAAGGTTGAACTTGTAGATTAGTGTACCATATAAGTTACTAATGAGACAAAAACAAACAAAGTAGGTTTCACATTTATACATAACTTATTTTGGTGAACTACTGTAATACATTAGCATGTATTGTAGTGCCAACTACATAATAAAATCACTTTCGGAACATATGTCCATGTAGCATGCCTACTGTATTGTCTATTTCCTCACATTCGTTGATATCTAAGGATAAAGAGACGTGGTTTAAAGTAGATGAACATAATATGACATCATTCATATCATGGGAGAACAGATATAAAACAATTAGGCTATTGTATCATTGTGTGCGCACGTGAACATCACAACTAGATTACAGATCAAGACCAAAAGAATATCCTTCATCTCTTTTAAACCATGTAAGGTGAAATGATACTTTAAGACAACTATGTATAAAAGTGAACAGAGTAACTGACATTGGCTGCAAACCAAGCAGTTAAATGAACACATCACAATAGCAATCAGTTCAAAGGCAGGAGGAGTAAGGACTTACAACAGCGGCTTGAACTGGTGTGCTCATGCCCTTCATCTGGCTGGTGTGGCAATCCTTTAAGATTTGCACTGCATTCGGTTCAGGTTCTTTTTGGTCTGCACGGGTTTTCCTCTGTATTTGGAACAAGTCAATATAGATACGATAATATGGCACAAAAATAAGAAGGAACTAGCAACTATTTACAAGAGCCTCGCAGTGTGTAATATAGCTACGAGATCCTGTTGTCTGTTGGAATTTCACTTTAGAATGGTTGGTCTTGTTTTTCAAACAGTTAGCCTAGAAGAAGATACACTTGTAAGGCACATACATAAATACATGTTCAATATGTGGTCTGATCAAATACATATACCCTACCTGATACTTTGGATCAGACCAATGTTTAACAAGGGTTGTCCAGTCTTCATCTGTAATATATTCCACTGGAGATGTTTGGGCGATTTCATTGTTAGCCTTGCCTTCAAAGTGCGATTTTCTAAGGTGGTACCGATACTGTCGCAGAGCAGATTGAAAAACATGAGTGCATGCTTGTTTAGTTGCATCATCTTTCGGATCCAACTTGAACCTCATCTGTTGAAAATAGAATGTGAGTCTTATTAGGAGGAAGCTAGAAAGTATGGCACAGAGCAAGACAATATTACAAATTGCAATGAATAACATTACTTACGGATAAATGGTCAAGGAAGGTGTTAAAGTGGGTATTGTCTTTCTCATTCCTGTACTGGATCCACGTTGGGAGGATACGTGCATGACACCTAACGGAAATGGCTGCCTCTGATACTAACTTGGCTGACTCTGTAGCATCACGTGGCCTTTTTAAACCTGCATCAAAATGGATCTCCATTCTTCCTCCTTTAGATTTTGTTAATCTGTCAAGCATTATCCCTAATGTATGTTTCCGCTTGCGCCGTGGTGCTAGTTCAACAACGAATATGGAAAGTGTTAGTGCACATCAAACTGTGAGAGTACATATAAAGGAGCATGCAACTGTAACTTGACTCGGTCAGGTACCGTCTTGGTGTTGATGCTCATGAGGTTCATCTGATCTTGCCAAGTCCTGTTTGTGTCAGCAGTGCTTCGGAAGTAGTGTTAGGTGTGAATGCAGCTTGGGAACTGGCCAGTTCCAGAGAAAACCAACGAGTAACTCATTGAGATGCTAGTATAGTTGAAGCGGATGCTGCAACTAGTGGAGCAGGTGATACTGTGTTTGTATATTTAGCCGGTGGACTTGGACCTTCTACTGCACTATAAGTACCTGTTGAGGATCGTAGTAGAAATTTAAAAAAATTTACGCATCACCAAGATCAATCTATGGAGTAATCTAGCAACGAGGGGAAGGAGAGTGCATCTACATACACTTGTAGATCGCTAAGCCGAAGCGTTGCAAGAACGCGGATGAAGGAGTCGTACTCGCAGCGATTCAGATCGCGGTTGATTCCGATCTAGCGCCAAACGGACGGCGCCTCCGCGTTCAACACACGTACAGCCCGGGGACGTCTCCTCCTTCTTGATCCAGCAAGGGGAGAGGATAAGTTGAGGGAGGACTCGAGCAGCACGACGGCATGGTGGCAATGGAGCTCGTGGTTCTCCAGCAGGGCTTCGCCAAGCACTATGGAGGAGGAGGAGGAGGTGTAGGAGGAGGGAGGGCTGCGCCAGGGGAAGGGTGCGGCTGCCCTCTCTCTCCCTCACTATATATAGGGGGGAGGGACGAGGGGGAGGCGCCCTAGGGTTCCCTAGGGGAGGGGCGGCGGCCACAGGGGAAACCCTAGATGGGTTTGGGCGCCCCCCACCCCCTAGGAAACTTGCCCCCCAAGCCGGGAGGGGCGGCTGCCCTAGGGGTGGCGCCCCCACCTCTCCTGGTTACGTGAGATGGGGTGGGAGGGGCGCTAAGCCCCTAAGTGGGCTGATGTGCCCTCTCCCCTTGGCCCATAAGGCCCCCCAACGCTTGTCGGGGCCTCCGAAACCCCTTTCGGACACGCTGGTCATCACCTGGTACCCCGGAACAATTCCGGACTCCAATACCCTTCATCCAATATACCGATCTTTGCCTCCGGACCATTCCGGAGCTCCTCGTCATGTCCGGGATCTCATCCGGGACTCCGAACAACCTTCGGTAACCACATACCATTTCCCATAACAACTCTAGCGTCACCAAACCTTAAGTGTGTAGACCCTACGGGTTCGGGAACCATGCAGACATGACCGAGACAACTCTCCGGCCAATAACCAACAGCGGGATCTGGATACCCATGTTGGCTCCCACATGTTCCACGATGATCTCATCGGATGAACCACGATGTCGAGGATTCAATCAATCCCGTATACAATTCCCTTTGTCCAGCGGTATTGTACTTGCCCGAGATTCGATCGTCGGTATCCGATACCTTGTTCAATCTCGTTACCGGCAAGTCTCTTTACTCGTTCCATAACACATCATCCCGTGATCAACTCCTTGGTCACATTGTGCACATTATGATGATGTCCTACCGAGTGGGCCCAGAGATACCTCTCCGTTACATGGAGTGACAAATCCCAGTCTCGATTCATGCCAACCCAACAGACACTTTCGGAGATACCTGTAGTGAACCTTTATAGCCACCCAGTTACGTTGTGACGTTTGGCACACCCAAAGCACTCCTACGGTATCCGGGAGTTGCACAATCTCATGGTCTAAGGAAATGATACTTGACATTAGAAAAGCTTTAGCATACGAACTACACGATCTTTGTGATAGGCTTAGGATTGGGTCTTGTCCATCACATCATTCTCCTAATGATGTGATCCCGTTATCAACGACATCCAATGTCCATGGTCAGGAAACCGTAACCATATATTGATCAACGAGCTAGTCAACTAGAGGCTTACTAGGGACATGGTGTTGTCTATGTATCCACACATGTATCTGAGTTTCCTATCAATACAATTCTAGCATGGATAATAAACGATTATCATGAACAAGGAAATATAATAATAACCAATTTATTATTGCCTCTAGGGCATATTTCCAACAGTCTCCCACTTGCACTAGAGTCAATAATCTAGTTCACATCGCCATGTGATTAACACTCACAGGTCACATCGCCATGTGACCAACATCCAAGAGTCTACTAGACTCAATGATCTAGTTCACATCACTATGTGATAAATACTCAAAGAGTTCTGGGTTTGATCATGTTATGCTTGTGAGAGAGGTTGTAGTCATCGGGTCTTGCTATATTCAGATCCCTATGTATTTCGCAAAACTTTATATCGTAGATGCTGCTACCATGTTCCACTTGGAGCTATTCCAAATTATTGCTCCATTATACGTATCCGGTATCTCTACTCAGAGCTATCCGGATAGGTGTTAAGCTTGCATCGATATAACTCTTTACGTCAAACTCTTTATCACCTCCATAACCGAGAAACATTTCCTTATTCCTCTAAGGATAATTTCGACCACTATCTGATGATCCAGTCCTAGATCACCTTTGTACCCTCTTGCCAGACATGTGGCAAGGCACACATCAGGTGCGGTACTCAGCATGGCATACCGTATAGAGCCTATGACAAGAGCATAGGGGACGACCTTCGTCCTTCCTCTTTCTTCTGCCGTGGTCAAGCTTTGAGTCTTACTCAACTTCACACCTTACAACTCAGGTAAGAACCCCTTCTTTGACTGATCTATTTTGAACTCCTTCAAAAACATGTCAAGGTGCGCGTTCTTTGAAAGTATCATCAGGTGTCTTGATCTATCTCTATAGATCTTGATGCCCAATTTGTAAGCAGCTTTATCCAGGTCTTCCTTTGAAAAACACTCTTCAAACAACCGTTTATGCTTTCCAGAAATTCTACATTATTACGGATCAACAATATGTCATCCACATATACTTATCAGAAAATGTTGTAGTGCTCCCATTCACTTTCTTGTAAATACAAGTTTCTAGCAAACATTGTATAAACCTAAAAGCTTTGATCACTCCATCAAAGCATATATTCCGATTCCGAGATGCTTGCTCTAGTCCATAGAAGGATTGCTGGAGCCAGCATACCTTTTAGCATCCTTAGGATCGACAAAACCTTTTATTGTATCACATACAACTTTTCTTACAAAACTAGTAAGAAAACTTGTTTTTGACATCCATCTATAAGATTTCATAATCGAAAAATACAGCTAATGCTAACATGATTTCGAAGGACTTAAGCATCGCTACGGGTGAGAAATTCTCATCGTAGTCAACTCCTTGAACTTGTGAAAAGACTCTTTCCCACAAGTCGAGCTTCATAGACGGTAACATTACCGCCCACGTCCGCCTTCTTCTTAAAGATCCATTTATCTCAATGGCTTGCCGATCATCGGGCAAGTCCACCAAAGTCCATACTTTGTTCTGATATATGGATCCTATCTCGGATTTCATGGCTTCTAACCATTTGTCAGAATACGGGCCCACCATCTCTTCTCCATAGCTCGTAGGTTCATTGTTGTCTAACAACATGATATCTAAGACAGGATTACCGTACCACTCAGGAGTAGTACATATCCTTGTCGACCTACGAGGTTCGATAGCAACTTGATCTGAAGCTTCATGATCACTATCATTAACTTCCTATTCAATAGACGTAGGCGCCATAGAAAACATCTTTCTGTGTTGCATCACTTTCTAGTTGAAATAAAGGTTTGACAACCTCATCAAGTTCTATCTTCCTCCCACTCAATTCTTTCGAGAGAAACTCCTTCTCGAGAAAGGACTCGTTCTTAGCGACAAACAATTTGCCCTCGGATCTGAGATAGAAGGTATACCCAACGGTCACCCTTGGGTATCCTATGAAGATGTGTTTGTCCGCTTTGGGTTCAAGCTTCTCCGGCTGAAGCCTTAAGCATCGCAGCCCCAAACATTAAGAAATGACATCTTTGGTTTGTTGCCAAACCAATGTTCGACGTCGTCTCAACGGACTTAGATGGTGCCCTATCTAAAGTGAATGCAGCTGTCTCTAATGCATAACCTCAAAATGAAAACGGTAGATCGGCAAGAGACATCATAGATCGCACCATATCTCATAGGGTTCGATTACGATGTCCGGACACACCATTACCCTGTGGTGTTCTAGGTGGCTTCAACTGTGAAACAATTCCACAATGTCTTAAGTGATTGCCAAACTCATAACTCAGAAAATCCCCTTTTGATCAGATTGTAGGAACATGATCTTTTGTTATGATGATTCAGACTTGTGCTTCATTAAGTAGATATACCTATATCTACCCAAATCGTCAGTGAAGATGATAAAATAGAAATATCCACCGCATGCTTCAATTCTCATTGGATCACACGCATCATCATGCATGATTTCCAACAAGTCACGTGCCCATTTCATTGTACCTGAAAACGGGGTCTTAGTCATCCTGCCCATGAGGCATGGCTCGCATGTGTCAAGTGATTCAAAATCAAGTGACTCCAAACATCCATCGACATGGAGTTTCTTCATGCATCTTACGCCAATATGACCTAAGCGGCAGTGCCACAAGAAAGTGGTACTATCATTATTAACTCTACATCTTTTGGCGTGAACATGTGTATTACCATGACCGAGATTCAATGAACCATTCACATAGGGTGGATGACCATGAAAGGTATTATTCATGTAAACAGAATAACCATTATTCTCTAACTTAAATGAATAACCGTATTGCAATGAACATGATCTAATCATATTCATGCTCAACGTAGACACCTGATAACATTTATCTAGGTTCAATTCTAATCCTGAAGGTAGATGGAGCGTGCGATGGTGATCTCATCAACTTTGGAAACACTTCCAACACACATCGTCACCTCGCCCTTAGCCAGTCTCCATTTAGTCCGTAGCTTTTGCTTCAAGTCACCAATAATAGCAATTGAACCGGTATCCAATACCCAGGTGCTACCAGGAGTACTAGTGAGGTACACATTAATAACACGTATATACTTTGTTGAAGTTGCCAGCCTTCTTATCTACCATGCATTTGGGGTAATTCCGCTACCAGTGACCGTTCCCTTTACAATAGAAGCACTTAGTCTTGGGTTTAGTTCAACCTTGGGCTCCTTCACTGGAGCGGCAACTGGTTTGCCATCCATGAAGTTCCCCTTCTAGCCCTTGCCCTTCTTGAAACAAGTGGTCTTGTTAAACCATCAATACTTGATGCTCCTTCTTGATTTCTACCTTTTGCAGTCTTAAGCACCGCGAACAGCTCTGGGATCAACTCCATCCCTTGCATGTCATAGTTCATCACGAAGATCTAGTAGCTTAGTGATAGTGGCTAGAGAACTCTATCAATCACTATCTTATCTGGAAGTTTAACTCCCACTTGATTTAAGTGATTGTAGCACCCAGACATTCTGAGCACATGCTCACTAGCTGAGCTATTCTCCTCCATCTTGTTGGCAAAAGAACTTGTCAGAGGTCTCACACCTCTCAACACGGGCATGAGTCTGAAATCCCAATTTCAGCTCTTGGAATATCTCATATGTTCTATGGCGTTCAAAATGTCATTGGAATCCCGATTCTAAGCCGTAAAGTATGGTGCACTAAACTATCAAGTAGTCATCAGGATGTGTCTGTCAGGTGTTCACAACATCCACACACGACGTTGTAGGGGTTTGCACATCGAGCGGTGCATCAAATACGTAAGCCTTCTGTGTAGCAGTGAGGACACTCCTCGGACTACGGACCTAGTCCGCATCATTTCTTACAATATCTTTCAACTTAATCTTTCTCTAGGAACGTATTGAAACAGGGAGCTACAACGTGAGCTATTTATCTACAACATATTTGCAAAGACAATTTAGACTATGTTCATGATAATTAAGTTCATCTAATCAAATTATTTAATGAACTCCCACTCAGAGAGACATCCCTCTAGTCATCTAAGTGAAACATGATCCGAATTGACTAGGCCGTGTCCGATCATCACATGAGACGGACTAGTCATCAACGGTGAACATCTCATGTTGATCGTGTCTTCTATACGACTCATGTTTGACCTTTCGGTCTTTCGTGTTCCGAGGCCATGTCTGTACATGCTAGGCTCGTCAAGTCAACCTAAGTGTTTCGCATGTGTCCCGAGGCCATGTCTGTACATGCTAGGCTCGTCAACACCCGTTGTATTCGAACGTTAGAATCTATCACACCCGATCATCACGTGGTGCTTCGAAACGACGAACCTTCGCAATGGTGCACAGTTAGGGGGAACACTTTTCTTGAAATTTTAGTGAGGGATCATCTTATTTAAGCTACCGTCGTTCTAAGCAAATAAGATGTAAAACATGATAAACATCACATGCAATCAAATAGTGACATGATATGGCCAATATCATTTTGCTCCTTTTGATCTCCTTCTTCGGGGCTCCATGATCATCGTTGTCACCGGCATGACACCATGATCTCCATCATCGTGTCTTCTTGAAGTTGTCTCGTCATCTTACTTCTACTACTATGGCTAACGCTTTAGCAATAAAGTAAAGTAATTACATGACGTTTATGTTGACACGCATGTCATAAATAAATTAAGACAACTCATATGGCTCCTGCCGGTTGTCATACTCATCGACATGATCAATCTCATACATCACATATATCATTCATCACATCCTTTTGGCCATATCACATCACAAGGCATATGCTGCAAAAACAAGTTAGACATCCTCTAATTGTTGTTGCAAGTTTTTATGTGGTTGCTATAGGTTTCTAGCAAGAACGTTTCTTACCTACGTGAAAACCACAACGTGATATGCCAATTTCTATTTACCCTTCATAAGGACCCTTTTCATCGAATCCAATCCAACTAAAGTGAGAGAGACAGACACCCGCTAGCCACCTTATGCAACTAGTGCATGTCAGTCGGTGGAACCAGTCTCATGTAAGCGTACGTGTAAGGTCGGTCCGGGCCGCTTCATCCCACGATGCCGCCGAATCAAGATAAGACTAGTAGCGGCAAGTAAATTGACAAAATCGACGCCCACAACAACTTGTGTTCTACTCGTGCATAGAAACTATGCATAGACCTAGCTCATGATGCCACTGTTGGGGATCGTAGCAGAAATTTAAAATTTTCTACGCATCACGAAGATCAATCTATGGAGTAATCTAGCAACGAGGAGAAGGAGAGTGCATCTACATACTCTTGTAGATCGCTAAGCGGAAGTGTTGCAAGAACGCGGATGAAGGAGTCGTACTCGCAGCGATTCAGATCGCGGTTGATTATGATCTAGCGCCGAACGGACGGCGCCTCCGTGTTCAACACACGTACAGCCTGGGGACGTCTCCTCCTTCTTGATCCAGCAAGGGGAGAGGAGAAGTTGAGGGAGAACTCCAGCAGCACGACGACATGGTGGCAATGGAGCTCGTGGTTCTCCAGCAGGGCTTCGCCAAGCACTATGGAGGAGGAGGAGGTGTAGGAGGAGGGAGGGCTGCGCCAGGGGAAGGGTGCGGCTGCCCTCTCTCTCCCTCACTATATATAGGGGGAAGGGAGAAGGGGGAGGAACCCTAGGGTTCCCTAGGGGAGGGGCGGCGGCCACAGGGGAAACCCTAGATGGGTTTGGGCGCCCCCACCCCCTAGGAAACTTGCCCCCCAAGACGGGAGGGGCGGCTGCCCTAGGGGTGGCGCCCCCACCTCTCCTGGTTACGTGAGATGGGGTGGGAGGGGCGCTCAGCCCCTAAGTGGGCTGATGTGCCCTCTCCCCTTGGCCCATAAGGCCCCCCAATGCTTGCCGGGGCCTCCGAAACCCCTTTCGGACACACTGGTCATCACCTGGTACCCCCGGAACAATTCCGGACTCCAATACCCTTCGTCCAATATACCGATCTTCACCTCCGGACCATTCCGGAGCTCCTCATCATGTCCGCGATCTCATCCGGGACTCTGAACAACCTTTGGTAACCACATACTATTTCCCATAACAACTCTAGCGTCACAGAACCTTAAGTGTGTAGACCCTACGGGTTCGGGAACCATGCAGACATGACCGAGACAACTCTCCAGCCAATAACCAACAGCGGGATCTGGATACCCATGTTGGCTCCCACATGTTCCACGATGATCTCATCGGATGAACCATGATGTCGAGGATTCAATCAATCCCGTATACAATTCCCTTTGTCCAGCGGTATTGTACTTGCCCGAGATTCGATCGTCGGTATCCGATACCTTGTTCAATCTCGTTACCGGCAAGTCTCTTTACTCGTTCCGTAACACATCATCCCGTGATCAACTCCTTGGTCACATTGTGCACATTATGATGATGTCCTACCGAGTGGGCCCAGAGATACCTCTCCGTTACACGGAGTGACAAATACCAGTCTCGATTCGTGCCAACCCAACAGACACTTTCGGAGATACCTGTAGTGAACCTTTATAGCCACCCAGTTACGTTGTGACGTTTGGCACACCCAAAGCACTCCTACGGTATCTGGGAGTTGCACAATCTCATGGTCTAAGGAAATGATACTTGACATTAGAAAAGCTTTAGCATACGAACTACACGATCTTTGTGCTAGGCTTAGGATTGGGTCTTGTCCATCACATCATTCTCCTAATGATGTGATCCCATTATCAACGACATCCAATGTCCATGGTCAGGAAACCGTAACCATCTATTGATCAACGAGCTAGTCAACTAGAGGCTTACTAGGGACATGGTGTTCTCTATGTATCCACACATGTATCTGAGTTTCCTATCAATACAATTTAGCATGGATAATAAATGATTATCGCGAACAAGGAAATATAATAATAACCAATTTATTATTGCCTCTAGGGCATATTTCCAATAGTACCAGCAGAATCTCGAGGGCAGATCCTTTTCTGTTTCACTCGACGAGTAACACCATTCCCTACTATATTCTTTTCCTTGCTCTTTTTGGACTTTGCCATGTCAAGGCGTACCCACAACACGAACGAATAAAATCGCTCTTCATAACTCATTGATGCATGATACAAACAAGCAATACTTTGATGTGAGACAACCGTATGAGGATAGAATATGTAAGAAAAACAGGACGGTGTGACATATTCACAGCTACAATGTGTAAACTAAGTAGAAGGATTTTCAAGAACATAGAAGTAATGCAAGCTAGACACCATATGAAAGATGCAACCAATATCACCCTGTCTAGTTAAAAGTGTCTTGTCATAAGTGGCATTTCGAAAAATTAGAAGCAATACGATGTAGAAATCAATGCAAGATACAACCACTATCAAATTGCCTTGTTAAAAGCGTCCAATCATGAGTGAGTGATGCAGGATACACAACAACAGTACTTTGATGTAAGAACATGGTATGATTTATAGATAAAGTGTATTCTAGACACAGAAAGGCATGCCATATGCACATGTATAACATATAAACTTAGCAGGTGCAATCTAATCCAAATAGAAGAAATACAGGCTAGACAACATATGCAACATGAAACCAATTATCACACTGTCAACTTAGAGCAAGCACCTGGATGGTGGAGTGCGGGAGATGAACTCATCATGTAGACTTGGGACTTCAACTTCATTAGCAGTAGCAGTGGCAAATCTAGAGAGTCTCTGTTTGCGTCGGTCCGGAGGACCACCAACATCCCCTAACTTACTCTTTTCCTTCCTATTTTTTGATATTGCCTTATGAAGTCAAAACCAAAAGAAGATGATTACAATTAGCTCTGCATAATTGGTTGATGCATGATACAGACGAACACTACTTTGATGTAAGGCAAGCGCAGGATAGGAGGATGGAATATATACAGAAAAGACAACATTGCATATTCAGACGTACGATAGGAGGATGGAATATGTACGAAAAATAGTAAGCAGAAGGCATTTTAACAAAATTAGAAGAAATGAAAGCTAGGCACCATATGAACATGCAACCAATATCACTCTATCAGGTAAAAAGTGTCTCGTCGAAGTGCCATTTCAAGAAATTAGAAGCAGTACAAGCTAGAAGAGAATGCAAGATGCAACCTACATCACACTCCCAAGTTAAATGTGTCTTATGGGTAAGTGATCATTGCAGGTATAAGTTGTAAGTTACGTAGATGCAATTCAACAAAATCAGAATCAATACAAGCAAGACATCATACGGAACACGCAACCACATATAACAGTTCCAAGTTAGAGCAAGCACCTGTGATGGTGGAGTAGGGGAGATGTGCTCATCATCTACACGTATGTTCTAGAAACAGGAACATGTGTCACATTCACATGCATTATGTGTAAAGTAAGCAGATGCAATTCAACAAAGTTAGAAGCAATACAAGCTAGACATCATATGCAACATGCAACCACATATAATAGTGCCAAGTTAGAGCAAGCACCTGTGATGGTGGAGTAGGGGAGATGTGTTCATCATCTACACAGCTACGTTGACTGTCTAGCCTTGCGTTATCTTGTGAATCTTGTTGGGAGGATGGCGGAGTAGAATCTGTAGAGACCCTCCGTTTCAGTTGCTCGGAAGGACCACCACCATCCAATGCCTTACCAATTTCCTTCCGCTTCATTGATTTTGCATTGTGAGGTCAAACCGACAAGAAAAAGGAATAAAATTCGCTCTTCAGAACTCATTCATGCATGATACTGACGAACACTACTCTGATGAAAGGCAAAGTCATGATACGAGGATGGAATATGTACGAAAAACTGGACGTCTTGACATATTCACACCTATGATGTGGTAACTAAGTAGAAGGCACTTCAACAAATTAGAAGCACTGCAAGATAGACACCATATGGAAGGTGCAACCAATATCACTCTGCCAAGTTAAAACTATCTCGTCATAGGTGGCGTTCATCAAACTAGAAGCACTACATGCTAGAAATCATATTCAAGACGCAAACCAATATCACACTGCCAACTTAAAGGTGTCCCATCATATGTGACTGACGCATGATACACAAGAAGAGTAGTTTCATGTAAGAACATGGTGTGATAGACAGATATAGTATGTACCAAAAACAGGAAAGCATGTCATATTCACACGTATCATGTGTAAGCTAAGTAGATGCAATTTACACTAATTAGGAGCAATACAAGCTAGACACCATATGCAACATGCAACCAGATATCACACTACCAAGTTAGAGCAAGCACCTTGGATGGTGGAGTAGGGGAGCGGAGACTTCGAACTTGTAATGCACTAGCAGTACAAGGAGAATCTGTACAGATGCTCCGTTCACGTTGCTGCAGAGGACCACCATCATCGCCTTCCTTACTCTCTTCCTTCCTCTTTTTTGATTTTTCCTTGTCAAGTCAAACCCACAAGAAAAAAGGAATAAAATTTGCTCTTCAGAACTCATTGATGCATGATACTGACAAACACTACTTCATGTAAGACAGCCGCATGATAGGAGGATGGAATATGTATGAAAAATAGGGTGGCATGACATATTGACATGTATGATGTATAAAGTGTAAACTAAGCACAAGGTGTTTGAACCAGTTAGAAGCAATGCAAGCTAGAAACCATAGGAAAGATGAAACCAATATCACTCTGTCAAATTAAAAGGGTGGCCTAACAAATCTATTTGACCAAATTAGAAGCAATACATAGCAACATGCTAGAAATAATATGCAATATGCAACGAATAAAGGTGTCTCATCATAAGTGATTGATGCAGGATACAGAAGAGAGGTAGTTTCATGTAAGAACATGGTTAACACATAGATGTAGTGTGTACCAAAAATAAGAAGGCATGCCATATTCACAGGTGTAATCTGTAAACTAAGCAGATGCAATTTACCCTAATTAGAAGCATTACAAGCTAGACACTGTATGCAACATGCAACCACATATCACACTGCGAAGTTAGAGCAAGCATCTGCGATGGTGGTGTAGGGGAAGTGCGGTCTTCAAGTACAAAGCTACGTTCAATATCTTCATTTAGGCTTGTTGTTTCTTGAGAATCATGTGGAGAGGATGAAACTGCACTCTTTATAAGAGTAGCACATCTCATACTGACCCACGGGCGTGACTGTCTCATCATAAGCGATAGATGCAGGATACACAAGAACAGTAGTTTGATGTAAGAACATGGTGTGATAGCCAGATGTAGTATGTACCAAAAACAGGAAGGCGTGTCATATTCACATGTATAATATGTAAGCTAAGGAGATGCAATTTAACTAATTAGGAGCAATACAAGCTAGGTACCATATGCAACATGCAACCAGATATCACACTGCTATGTTAGAGAAAGCACCTGGGTTGTGGAGTAGGGGAGGTGAGATTTGGAACTTGCACTGCAGTAGGAATAGCAGGAGAATCTGCAGAAATCATCTGTTTTGGTTGCTCCAGAGGACCACCATCATTCCGTGCCTTCGTCCTTTTAGATTTTGCCTTGTTAAGTAAACCCACAAGAAAAAGGAATGAAATTCTCACTTCCCAATTTGTTGATGCATGATACTGATGAACACAACTTTTATGTATGGCAACCACATTGTAGGAGGATGGAATATATACGAAAAACGCTAAGTGGAAGGCATTTCAATAAATTAGAAGCAATGCAATCTAGACACCATATGAAAGATCCAACCAAAATCACTCTACCAAGTTAGATGTGTCTCATTATAAGTGGCACCTCAACAAATTAGAGGCAATACATGTTTGAAATGATATGCAAAGGTGCAACCAATATTACACTGTCAACTTGAAGGTGTCTCGTCAGAAGTGATTGATGAGGGATACAGAAGAAAAGTAGTTTGATTAAGAACATGGTTAATAGAAAGACGTAATATGTACCAAAAACAGGAACACATGTCATATTCACACGTATAATGTGTTAACTAAGTAGATGCAATTTACCCTAATTAGAAGCATTACAAGGTAGACACCATATGCAACATGCAACCACATATCACACTGCCAAGTAAGAGCAAGCACCTGCGATGGTGGTGTGGGGGAATTGCGGTCATCAACTAAAGAGCTACGTTGACTATCTTCATTTAGCCTTGCTGTTTCTTGAGAATCATGTGGGGAGGATGACACTGCACTCTTTAAAGTTTAAACGAGTAGCGCGTCTCACAGTAACCCACTGGGGTGACTGTCTCATCATAAGTGATTGATGAGGGATACAAAAGAGCATTAGTTTGATGTACGAACATGGTTAATAGACATATGTAGTATGTATCAAAAATAGGAAGGCATGTGTAAAGTAAGTTGATGCAATTTAACAAAATTGGAAGCAATACAAGCTAGACACCATATGCAACATGCAACCACATTTGACAACGCGAAGTTAAAGCAAGCACATGGGATGGTTGTGTGTGGCAATTGAGATCATCAAATGCAGAGCTACGTTTACCATCTCCGTATGCTGGCACTGCACCCTTTAGAGCGCTGAGACGCTTAGTGCTTATCTTCAAATTACACTGGGGCGACTTCTGTCTTTTCTTTTTTGTATTCATCAACACTGCGTCAGAGTCTGAAATACCCATGCATAAAAAACAATAGTGTGAGTATGGGTGAAGTGTGTGCACAAGTAGTACAGTGTAAAGGTAGCAGATAGTAGGTCGGTGAGAAATAAATGACAGGAGACATATGATAGCTCTACAACATGCATGGCACACGAAATTGCTAGATTCTAGGATTTTGAAATATGAGCACAGGGATGGCTGGGAAATGCAGATGCTCCTCCAGCACACCACAAGGTGTGGTCCTATGAAAATAACAGTCAACTGAAAGCAAATAGGTCAGTCCTTTTTTTTCTGCACCGTCTGATGTACAAAGAACGGGCAGATCGCCTTCATCTACCTCCAGCCAGCCAGTGGTACGATCTTCCTCGAAATGCCAGCGACCACCGGCCCAGTCCCCTGCTTCCGCCCTCCACTCAACCTCACCGCACCACCGTGCTTGGCACCGCCCTGGTCATCCCTTCAAGCCCCGCCGACCTTGAGATCAGGCGCAAGCAGCTCCTACAGCCCACACCCCTATGATAGACACCGATGTGCTGCTTCCCCGGCGAACAGGCAGACTAGGTGCTCCGCGTGCCTAAGCGGGTGCTGCTTCTTTTAATTGCGATCGACTGACCCTGAATTGAAATCCAGGCGGTCTACTGACCTCTAGCAAAGGTGAAATAGTAAATGGGAGGAAACCTTGTGCATTTAGTATCTCGAAGAAGATGCAGTACGAAGTGCTCAACTAGTTTCTTTCATGGGATGAATACAGTGTGAGCAGAGACATAAGATTTGCATGAATAAGGGAAGAGGAGTACCTCTTTCTGCTGGCAGTGATGTGTCCTCCTTCTATTTTTCCAACGATCTTATTGTGGTTCGCTGGAAACGAGAAGTTTTGGAGGACGGTGGAGCCTTGGACGAACCCATGGCCAAGTTGTTGAGTGTGGTGCGGTGGCCGTCTGTCGGCGGTGGGGAACCAGATCCGAGGTGGCGAATGACGGTGTATCGAGAACAGCTCCAGTGCGGTGGACGGTTGCGACAGTGGAGCGACAACAGTGAGGCGCAGGACGGCGTGGCCGAAGTGGTTCTGGTACAACGCACGTCGGCATCAGCGTCGTGGAGGCCGCTCTGCCTCGGCTTCAGCTGCTAAGTCCTTGAGGGCATTGCGGTTGCGGTTGCGTTGGACGACGACGTCGGGGTACCGGCTCCGGCGTGATGGAGGAGGGCGGCGGTGGATTGGGCGCATTGCGGTGGAGGACGAAGGAGGCTGGGGTTTCGCGGCTGGTGGAGAGAGCATTTTGGCACCCACGGAGTAATCTCAGGTGTCCCAAATGGTGGGCGGGATAGATTTCGGTCGAGCGCATGGGTGTTTAGGCGCCCACGGTGTATGAATGCTTCTCAGAGGCGGTTGAGACTGGTGTCTTGGTGAAGTTACAAACCAGCCCGGTTTAGACCTTTGGACATCGGGCCGATAGGCTACACATGCCAGAGTCAGGACAGTAATTTCCTACCACCAAACATTAGTATCGTGTGGTTTCGGGTGACCAGAGGCTTATTTGGCGCTTCATTCAATATTTGGGAGCAGAAGCATTAACGTTTTCGGTTCTCTTGAATTGAACTTTCAGGATTTGTCAAACTTCACAATCTTTACTCTTGAAAATCCTAAAACTACGATTATTTTGGAATGGAGGGGGTACATTTGAATATACATTGTACATGAGTATATATTAAAAAAATATGCAACTTATCTCAGTTCATGCATGGTTCCAGATATAATCTCCTTGGTTGCAAAAAAATAGTTAGACATGCGTATGAATATATAGCATGTTCAAATGCACAACAAAGATTGATGCCCCATTTTAGATCTGATTTACAAATGCCATTATCTCGGGTTCAAATGAATGCACTTCCTATGAATTCGAATCTTCGAAACCCCCTTTATGTTGAATTCAACATGTATTCTATTTCATAGCTAGCAATTTGGAATGTATCCATATAAGTGACAAATGTATAAAGTGCTTCACACTAACAACATGGAGTGCACTAATTAATGTTTATATATGAATTGCAAAAGCAATGCATTGCCTGTATTTCAAAATGCTCTCACTCTATGGATCAATAATATGAAATAAACACATGCACATGTTAGAATTCAATAGAGTATGGGTGTCTGATAGACCGATTTTCGTTCATACGCAAATTGCAAAATTCGTGATCTCATCCAAAAATAATAATGCCATTTATATTTTAATTTAATGCGTAGAACCACCTTTTACACGTAGATGCACTATGCCTCGGCCCGTTCTCACAAACGTGCTATATATCTCTCTATCTAGCGCATAAATGCACACACTTTATATACATTGGAATTTCTCTTTCACACATGCTCACAATCTCTCCCGAGGTGTCGGGGTGTCTCACACACACACTCTCTCTGTATAACTCTCTCTCTCTCTCTCTCCCTCTCTCTTTCTGACTACTATGTACCACTCCTTTCACTAATCTCAGTTGGAAAACACTATTTCTCTCACATGCATACACACACACACACACAGTCTCTGCTAGCCCTCTATACACACATATATGTGCCTACGTGTCTCCTGCATGCACATTATCTTTAGGCCTCTCTCATACACATTGCCCCCCACCGACACACCTCTCTCTTAGTAGTTGGCAGATATGATTCCATCAGATCATTCGGTAGGATATCCCTGACTGTTAGGCTGGATGATAATACGAGGCAAAGTTTTACCCAAGTTCGGACCCTTGCAATTGAGGAAAAAGCCTACTCCCGGTACACATGAATACTAGGCATTCTGCGTGTGTGTATACTATCGATGAACTAGCCCCCAAACTTCTATAACATACTCGGGGCCTAGGGTTACAAATCATATATAGTCGGCTTATCAATAGTGGGGATAGAGTCCTCCACGACCCTGGTAGCTTCATGTTGTATGTCAAGTCCTCCACATGGGTCTTCGTATAATGCGTCTCGGTCCAACCTATGTGGCGCAGGATGGAACCGACCCATGAGTCCTCATGTTGACCCACCCGTCGGTGTCAAAACCGGCAGATCTCGGATAGGGGGTCCCGAACTGTGCGTCTAAGGTCGATGGTAACAGGAGGCAAGGGACACGATGTTTACCCAGGTTCGGGCCCTCTCTATGGAGGTAATACCCTACGTCCTGCTTGATTGATATTGATGAGTATGAGTATTACAAGAGTTGATCTACCTCGAGATCGTAATGGCTAAACCCTAGAGGTCTAGTTTGTATGGCTATATAATGAATTTTCCCTATCCGAACTAAGTCCTCCGATTTATATAGACACCGGAAGGATCTAGGGTTACACAAGGTCGGTTACAAAGAAAGGATTCTACTATCCTGTCGCCAAGCTTGCCTTCCATGCCAAGGAGAGTCCCATCCGGACACGGGTGCAGTCTTCAGTCTTCGTATCTTCACTGCCCATCAGTCCGGCCCATGGCTAATAGGCCGGACGCCCAAGGACCACTTAGTCCAGGACTCCCTTAGTAGCCCCTGAACCTGGCTTCAATGACAAGGTATCCGGCGCGTAGATCTGTCTTCGGCATTGCAAGGCGGGTTGCTCCTTCCAAACTCCAAATAGTCTTCGGACGAATTGATCGTGTCCGGATCTGCAACACACACCACACACAACCGCAGAGACAATACAATAATCCACGAGTCCAATCCGCTGACAACTTTTTACAACATGACATCACGTCCGTCCGGTCATAATTTTGAACCGTTTTTCGTCTGCCGCTCCGCGTTTCGAGACGCGGTTGACATTGTCACGTCTTGTCAAAGCAGAGATTGTGTCCCCTTATTACGGGATTCTCATCAATACGAGCATGGGTAACACAACCGTGCCGTTTATACAGCCCTCGAGGGTAGGCGAATTTTAAGGCGAGTGGGGAGGCGTTCGATATTCGCTGTCCTTATAAGGAGATAAGATTCCCGTTTCTTCTCCCACACCTTCTCTCTTCTTCTGCCTTTCCACTCTTGAGCTCCAGCGCCCATGTTCTAATCTGTTCCCACTTGATAAAGCACTCAACCATGTCTGGATCCGGAGGTCAAGGCAAGTGGATGGCTTCCTCCATCAAGGAGGAGGACATCGCCGAGCTTCGGGCGGCTGGGTACCTGGCGAAGGAAATCGCCCACCGTCTTCCAGCCCAGGGTCAAATCATTCCCACACCGAAGCCCAATGAGAGGGTAGTATTCATCGCCCATTTCCTCCGCGGGCTACCCCTTCGTCCGCGGGATAATGTTCTACTACGGGATAGGCTTCCATGACCTATCCCCGAACTCCTTCCTCAATATCTCGGCGTTTATTGTCATGTGTGTGGCCTTCCTCCGCATCCAACCCCACTTCGGGCTGTGGCTCAAAATCTTCAATGTGAAGCCGAAGGTGGTGGATGGCCAGCACGTAGAGTGCGGGGGCGCCATGGTGAGCAAGCTCACCAACGTCTTTTGGCCAAATGGCACATTCGTAGAGTCTGTTAAGGAATGGCAGAAACAATGGTTCTACATTACCAAACCCCGCGATGCCACCTGGGCCGTGGCTGCCAAATTCCCGTGCGACTCACCTCCTGGGTCGAGAAGAGCCCGAACTGGTGTTCGTCAGACGAGCTGATTGCGCTACAAATGCGCATTCAAAGCATGATCAATAGGGACATCAAGCTTGTCGACGTAATCCAAGTGATGTTGGCGCGCCGGATCCTCCCCTACCAGAGCCGAAGCCGCCCTCTATGGGATTTCAACCTGAAAAAACACCACACCCTGGAGAGGCTCTTCGAAACAACTCACGAGGATGCCCGGAAGTTGCTCTTCAAGGGCAATGAGATACCACCGGCCACGGATTCGGACCACGGTCACGACATAAATCACCTCCCCAATGAGGTATGTTATTTTCAACACATCCCCTACTTGCTTGTTTCAAGGACGATATCTAAGCTTTTATTATCATTGCTTTTTCAGTACTGGTTGAAGAGGGCGAAGCAGATCCGGTGTCCAGCTCCCCTGCCTGAAGAACCAGTCATCCCGTGTGTTAGCGAAGATGCTGGAGCCGGCGCCTTATAAGGCACCAGAGAAGAAGGCCACAGGGAAAGCCAAGGGGGTCCGGAGTGGCCCCCGCCACAAGGGCACTTAGACCCGTTCCCCCGTCGCCGAAGACGACGAGGAGGAAGAGGAGGAGGAAAGCGACTCTCCCCCTGATGGGGGGAAGAGGAAGAGAGCGGCCTCCACAATTCTAGAGGCGGAGGTGCCCAAGAAGGGGAAAGGCTCCCTCGTAGATAACTCCGCATGGGACGTTGACAACAGTCTGGAGAGACGCCCCCCGCACTAAGCCTCGGGCCGCATCGTAAGTGCTAAGACTTATATCTGCCCATAAAGTGTCCTCCCCTCATTGTATTAACATGATTGGTTATGTTATTGTAGTCCGGCCCACAACAGCTCTCCGCGATCCTCGTCAGGAGGCTCGCTGGATTCCAAGGCGATGGCCAGCGATTCACCGCCAGCTGCTCACTCCCCCAAGGCCAAGGATGATGCGGAGGTGCTGTCTCGAAGGACTGTTCCAGGCGGGGGAGAGGCTCAGGAGGAGCCAAAAGGCGAAATCCCCGTTGCCGGACACCAAGGGGAATCAATCCCCATGGAGAATGGTGGGGAGGGCCGTACTCAGTTCGACCCTCAGCCGGACTCAATTCGACCCTCAACCGGACTCAATTCCGGAGACCAAGGCTGCTCCGGAATCTGGCACGCGACCTCCTTTGGAAGAAGGGGGACGCCTGTTCCCCTGGTGACCCCTATCCAACCAGGGGCACCGGATAATCTGCTGGAAGCGCTGCGAGGCGCTTCCATTGTGGATGAGCATCGTGTCCTTATGAGCATGGTAATTGAAAGGGTTCAGTCCTCCAAGAGCAGACTAACCGAAGCCTACAACAGCCTGTTGACAGGTTTTGAGGTAAGCAGCGCAAAAAAGGAGAAAATCCCAATATAGACAGTAGCCCCTGAGACACCGTCTGATGTTCACAAAGAAAAAACTAGACAGAGGATCAATCTCCTATTACAGGAAACTAACTAAATTTGTCTGAAATGTATGCGCAGGCGTCGCTATTGGCCGCGGCCTCGCATACTACCGAAGTCTCCGGACTGGAGCAGAAACTGGCGGAGGCTGAGGAGGAGCTGGGCCTGGTGAAGAGGCAGCTTCAGGAAAAACAAGGTAAGTAATAACCTGTTATGGATTCAAAAAGGGGAAAATGATATGCAATGACCAAAATACCATGATGTGAACAGAGGCGACGACCGAGGTCGAGGCCCTGAAAGCGGCCCTGGTCGAAGCCGAGGGGAAGGCTGTCAAGGAGCAGGCCGCCCGTAAGAGGCTAAAGGCCCGGGTCAACAAAGTCCAATAGGAGCTCCAGGACACGATGAGGAAGTGCGAGACCTTGGAGCACAATGCGTCGGCTCAAGAGGCCGAACTCGCCAAGGCTCGTAAGAGTGCGGAGGCGGCCTAGATTGAAGCCCAGGATGCCCTCCATGAGATCCAGGAGGCCCAGAAGATTGCGGCGGGTAAGGCATTCCATATGCAGAGCAGGAGTGTGAAGAGGAAATTTCTTTTACTAACCCGGATTCGGAGTTCTCCAGGGGCCTTTGCTAATCTGCCACGCAGTGTGACTGATGCTGCGGAGTTCTTTCGAGCTGAAGAAGGGAGCTCCTCGGAGAAGTTGTTCTGGTCGCAATATTGCGCGCCAGAACATCCGGTGCCCTACAGCGATTAGCTGAAACAGTTGGTCGAGCTGCATAGGGTGGACGAACTGGCCATGAAGGATATGATAATCCGGCTGTGGCCAGCCGAAGCTATTCCCAACAGCTACTTCGGCCTCGTGAAGAAGCTGGTGGATGCCTGTCCTCGGCTGGATGTCATCAAGTGATCCATCTGCATCGAGGCCGTGCGTCTGGCCTTCTCTTATTGCAAGGTCTGGTGGGCAAAGCTGGACGCTGTTAAGTTAGAGACCGGGGGGCCGCCGGAGGGCAAGGAGCACCGCACACCTGAGCGATACTTTGGCGATGTCTTAGAGGGGCCCCGCATTGTTGCGGATCATTGTGTGAAGGACACCATCTTTGAATGAATGTATTCGAGCTCCCTCTGCCTTGTATGATGAAACAAAGTGTTTATGCAATATAATGCTTATTATGTTTTTAAATTTTTACTTCCTGTGCGGCCTTGTTGTATGAAATCTGAGGGTTAACCAGTCATCGGCTTCTGCCCCCACATAGGTAGTACGGGGGTGTTCGGGATGGAATCTAAACAATCTTGATCCAATTAGATGGTCCTTGAGGGAGTTGTTTAGCGCAACGAACCAGTCAACCAGACTATGCGGCTGTAACACCCTCACTTAGCCATAGGAGTGCGACAATAAAAATATGGGCGCAACCCCTAGTATCTGAACTAGAGTGCTATAAGCGTCTGATCAGGAAGTACCAATCCTTCGCGTAATGCGGAAGAAATCTCCAATGATTTGCAACCTCCAAACAGCTGACCGGCTCTCGCCGCATCATGACAGTCAGTTTTCGGCTTTCTCTACTGAGGTGCTCCTTTGGATAAACCAAGGCACAATCACAGTAGTTCTCCCTTCACTACCTTAGCCGATATGGCGGAACATAAGGTAGCAAGCATAGGAGCCGGGCAACCCAACTATTGACCCAAGACATGATTCGGAGCCAATGCATATAATGCTAAATTCGGGGTGCCGAACTATACTTATAAAAAGTTTTTGGACTTTTGTTGCCGTAATGTGGGGTGCTATGAAGCCCCTGGAAAACATCAAGCGTACCAAAGTGTACGGGTGCTACCTGATAGGATTGTCCACAGGGGAGTTGAAAAAAGAAAGAAAGAAAAAATAAAAGGTATGAAGGTAAAAAGCTGGAGTCCTACAGCTCCAGCCGCAAACTGTTCTCATTGTAATTTAATTAGTACGTCAAGGCACATTGATACAGGTAGTGCGATAAGCAACAGGCTATTTGACATGCCGAAACCAAGGGAGAGCTGCATGTGGGTCCTGAAAAACCTGTAGAGTTATCGTTAACGGAAGCACCTAAAAAGTACCCCATATGTTTGCCTTTCTCGCTATCTTGGTGTGTTTGTCCTTCAAGAGGACCGATGACCAGACCATCAGATGGTGCCTGTGGGATTGAGACCCGAAAAGGAAACAAGTAAAAGTGAAAGTATGTGTGTATCCAATGTCGGTTGAGCCGTACTATGGACCACAAGCTAGCTATGCCTCCGTCGATGCCCATGGGATTTTGAGTGCGTAGTTATGTACGCGCGGCACGAATGCCGCCACTTGATCCGAGCTGAGTCGGAGGCCGGGTTGCTAGTCGAGCTCCTGCCGAGCCAAGCTCTCCTACTGCAGAGTAGTTCAGACCCTCTTAACGGTGTCCGTGGGCTCGGCAGCCGAATTAAGGTTCTGCTTGAGAAGGCCGCTCTGTACTTCTGCTACTAAGGCAGCTCTGTGCTCTTCTGTACGGAGGGAGCATTCCGTATTTCCGTTGACTGTTATGACGCCATGTGGACCAGGCATCTTGAGCTTGAGATAAGCATAGTGTGGTACTGTGTTGAATTGAGCGAACGCAGATCGTCCGAGCAGTGTGTGATAGCCACCGCGGAAGGGTTCGATATCGAAGATTAACTCCTTGCTTTGGAAGTTGTCCGGAGATCTGAAGACAACCTCTAGTGTGATTGAGCCCATACAGCAGGCCTCTACACTTGGTATGACTCCTTTGAAGGTAGTTCTGCTGGGCTTGGTCCGAGATGGGTTAATACCCATTTTTTGCGCTGTATCCTGATAGAGCAGATTGAGGCTGCTACCTCCGTCCATAAGGACGCGAGTCAGGTGGAACCCATCAATTATTGGGTCTAGGACCAGTGCGGCTGAGCCACCATGACGGATACTGGTCGAATGATCCCGGCGATCAAAAATGATCGGGCATGACAACCATGGATTAAATTTTTGGGCGACTGGCTCTATCACGTAGACATCCCTGAGCGCACGCTTGCGCTCCCTCTTGGGGATGTGGGTAGCGTATATCATGTTCACCGTTTTGACCTGAGGGGGAAACTTCTTCTGTCCCCCCGTGTTCGGTTGCTGGGGCTCTTCGTCATCGTCCTCGCTTTGCGATCCCTTTCCCTATTCTCGGTGTTTAATTTGCCGGCCTATTTAAAAACCCAGCAGTCTCTATTTGTATGATTGGGTGGCTTGTCTGGGGTGCCATGAATCTGGCACGGACGATCAAGTATGCGGTCCAAGCTGGATGGGCCTGAATTGTTCTTTTGGAACGACTTCTTCCGCTGACCGGACTTAGAGCCCCTGAATCCAGCATTGACGGCCGTGTCCTTGGTGTTATCATTGTTGTTTCGACGCTTGTATCTATTGCATCGAGACTTGTCTTTGCTAGTGTTAGCTTCAGGGGTGCCGGCGTCGCTTGCATTATTTTTGCTATGGGCCGACCAACTGTCCTCGCCCGCCCAAAAGCGGGTCAAGAGTGTCGTGAGGGCTACCATGGATTTTGGCTTTTCTTGGCCGAGGTGGCGAGCGAGCCATTCATCGCGGATGCTGTGTTTGAAGGCTGCTAGGGCTTCGGCATCCGAATAATCGACGATTTGGTTCTTTTTAGTTAAGAACCTAGTCTAGAATTTCCCGGCGGACTCTCCGGGCTGTTGAACTATATGGCTTAAGTCATCAGCGTCTGGAGGTCGAACATATGTACCTTGGAAGTTATCGAGGAAGGCCTCTTCCAAGTCCTCCCAGCTGCCAATAGAATTTGCAGGTAGACTGTCGAGCCAGTGCCGAGCTGCCCCCTTGAGTTTTAAAGGGAGGTATTTGATGGCGTGGAGGTCATCGCCTCGGGCCATATGAATGTGGAGAATGAAGTCTTCGATCCACACCGCGGGGTCCGTGGTTCCATCATATGATTCTATATTCACGGGTTTGAATCCTTCTAGGAATTCATGATCCAGGACCTCATCAGTGAAGCAATGAGGGTGTGCAGCACCTCTATATCGGGCCGTATCGTGATGTAGGTCTGATGGAGTCCGTCTGCGGTTTTCAGCCCGCGCATGACTAAGTTTGTCACGGCCGAATTGGTGGCCGTCGTCGCGTGTCGAGGCACGTCCTCGTGATCCGTAGATTGATCTAGTATGTCCTGCTTTATTGTTCATGTTTTGCCGGAGGTCATATGTATGGCCGTGGGATAATTTACCTCTGCCCGTGCGATGAGGTGGTGCTGGCTCGTGTTCGGCGTGAGGTGCCATTTTGTCCCAACCATGTGGTGGTTGGTCAGCCGCATTGTACGATTGAGGTATGTATTCCGGTGCCTCCTCGTCAAACTGAGGGAGCAATTTGCGCTTTGGGTAGCTTTTGGTTGGGCGCTTGAGGCCGTATTCTTCGGCTTCTAGGACATCAGTCCATTTATCATTGAGCAGATCTTGGTCATCTTGAAGCTGCCGCTGCTTCTTTTTCAGGCTCCTTGACGTGGCGATTAGCTGACGCTTGAAGAGCTCCTGCTCCAGAGGTTCCTCAGGCACGATGACATCGTCGGTGCCGAGGCTCACCTCATCCTCGGAGAGCGGGAGATAACTTCCATCCTCTGAGTCTTCGTGCGTGGCATTCTTGCCAGGGCTAGCCTGCCCATCTTCCCGTTCATCTTGTTCATTAGTTGTTTCAACGGGGTCTTCATTGTCTTCGGCACCTTCTAGAGTATTATCTTCTCCTGTGCCGGTGTTGCTGTCTTTACTGCAGCGTGACTTAGAGCGGCGCCACTAACGCCGGCGCTTGGATTGTATTTCGGAAGGTTTAACCTCGGCTGGATCTTCCTTGTCGTCGCCGCTGTTCTCCTTTGGTGCATCCACCATGTATACATCATACGAGGAAGTGGCCATCCAGCGTCCGGTGAATGGTGGGTTTTGGGCCTCTTCTTCTCCGGCATCGTCAACCATACAGTCGATGTCCTCGGAGTCGTAATCAAGTGTGTCGGTTAGATCCTCGACCGTGGTGATGAAGTGGGTGGCGGGTGGGAAGCAAAATCCTCCACCATCAGCCCCTAGTTCGAACTGAATATAGTTCGGTTGTGAGTCCTCTGCCAAGGACATGTTCTTTAGCGAGTTTAGCACATCGCCCAAAGGCGAGTGCTGGAAGACGTCCGCGGTGCTGAACTCGAAGATCGATAAACGATCAAGTTCAGCGTCCGCGGGCTCACATGGTTCAGAACTTACGGCCGGAGACGAGTTTAGAGTTTCGGTGACAAAGATGTCGTGAGAGGTTAAGTCTATGTGCGGCTCCAACGCCGTGGAATCTGTGGCCTCCGTGGTGGGGTTTATCCTCCCATCCTCAGATGGCATAGTCTGCTCCGACTCTAAGGCCAGAGCGGTTATAGGAGCGATCTCCTGGATGCGGTCTGATGACAGATTTAGGTCATGATCATCGGGGTGACCGGGGGTGGCAGTCGCAGTCTCGAATCCGGTGAAGATCAAGTCTCCACGGATGTCCGCAACGTAGTTCAAGCTCCCAAATCTGACCTGATGGCCGGGGGCATAGCTTTCGATCTTCTCCAGATGGCCAAGCGAATTGGCCCGCAATGCGAAGCCACCAAACACAAAGATTTGTCCGGGAAGGAAGTTTTTTCCTTGGACAGCGTCATTATTGACGATTGAAGGGGCCATCAAACCTTTTGGTGACAGCACAGTGGAACTCTCAATGAAAGCACCAATGTCGGTGTCAAAACCGACAGATCTAGGGTAGGGGGTCCCGAACTGTGCGTCTAAGGTCGATGGTAACAGGAAGCAAGGGACATGATGTTTACCCAGGTTCAGGCCCTCTGTATGGAGGTAATACCCTATGTCCTGCTTGATTGATATTGATGAGTATGAGTATTACAAGAGTTGATCTACCTCGAGATCGTAATGGCTAAACCCTAGAGGTCTAGCTTGTATGGCTATGATAATGAATCTGCCCTATCCGAACTAAGTCCTCCGATTTATATAGACACCGGAAGGATCTAGGGTTACACAAGGTCGGTTACAAAGAAAGGAATCTACACATCCGGTCGCCAAGATTGCCTTCCACGCCAAGGAGAGTCCCATCCGGACACGGGTGCAGTCTTCGGTCTTCGTATCTTCACAGCCCATTAGTCCGGCCCATGGCTAATAGGCCGGACGCCCGAGGACCCCTTAGTCCAGGACTCCCTCACCACCACAACTAGAAATGATGTGCCCACCCCAACTAGAAATGATGTGCCCACCACACCACACACGCAATCGGCCACTAAGAAAATAAGCATATACAATAGTACAATGTTATACATGAAAGTTAATTGCATGGTGCATCCAAAAATATTTGTTCTGCATTGTGAATGTTTATATTTTCTCCTAAAGTATTAGTCATGGGAAAGAGAAATGAAGGGCATATCTCTCCTTGTCTCCACCGGACACCCCCTCTTTCTACACCACTTTCACGTACACACACAAACTATCTCTCGGCCCTCTAAAAGTATGCATGCCCATGACACATTCACGCGTGAAGGTCACTGTATTTCGAGCAAAAGCACTATATGGTTGATGGACTTCAGAATATGCTCATTATAGTCACCGTATACATTCTCGGGGTGATCATACAGTATGTAGCTCATGATATGTATCCGTATTTTGTTGATGACACTGACGGACATTGTATTTGATTCGTGCTCCGTATTTTGTTGACGACACTTACGGTCATTGTATTTAAAGTGAAAGCACGATATGGTCACTGGACTTCAGAACAATCTCATGACAGTCAGCACATACATTTTGTGGTGCTAACCAACCTGTGGTTGGATGGTTAGGAGGACAGTGATTTCTTGAGCCCACCAGGGTTAAAGTCTTGGTGCTCGCATTTATCTTGGGTTAATTTCAGTATTTTTTCCGGCGATGTGCGTTCAGTGGGAGGAGACATTCCACTCGACTATGAGGCACCTATGGTGACTTCGTAAAATCTCATCATATGCTGGCTCACTCTCTTGAAGGTGCTCATAGGGGTAGGGTCTGCATGTGTGCGCTTATAGCGGTGAGTGCTTGCGCGTATATATGAGCGCTTGCGTCTGTAGCATGTTAAAAAAATACATGTCGTGATTATACGATCACTGGCTCACCCATACAACTTTGTATTTTGTTGATGACACAATCAATTGACCAGTCAAACATTCCACATGGCGCAACTAGTGTTGCACCATCGGGGCGCGTAACCGTGGGCCCACCTGTCAGCGCGTATATGAAAGAAAGAAATGGTAGTTTGAGTCGGTACTGTGTTAATAAAATACATTTTAGGGTGATCATACAGTCACTGGCTCACCATACAGCTCCATAATTTGTTGATGACACGATCAATTGACCAGTCAAACGGTCCACATTCAGCAGCGCACATTACCATAGGGCCCACCCATCAGCGCATATATGAAGGACATAAATGGTAATAAATTAGTGGTCGGTGGGGATTCAAAGTCCTGGGACCTCTGGTTGGCAGTCGCCAGCGGTGGGGGCGCAGTGATTGGGCGGTGGCGTGGGGATCGCCGGTGAAAAAGCTCAGCACGGAGGGGGGGGGCTAGAGGGATGGCCGGGGCGACGGCGGACCGATGGTGGGGAGCGGTTTCGGGGCGGCGGGGCCACACGGGCCGGCGGCGGCCGGCAGTTTGGCCGGCGGTGGCTGACGGCTCAGGGGGTGGAGGTTGAAGATAAACTGTAGGCCCTTGATTTTGTATCCAATGGGTGGAAAGTCTACTGACCAGAGATGAAAAAGTCAGTCGACTGGTGTGTAGCCTCACCCCGCACGTACACATGCACGCATGCAACACTCACACAAACACGCACGCATGCAGGCATGCAACACTGACATGTACACATAACGAACACACGCATGCATGCAGGCATGCAACACTGACACATACACATGCACTCACGAACACACACACGTACACACACATGCATGCAACACTGAAACGTACACATGCACGCACGCAATACTCGCACGCCTGCATGCACACCACACACGGCGCAAGAAACACGCTCAACCTATACGTGCATGCACCCTTTGTTAAGGACATGGATTGTTACGGGTATTAATCAATCTTATCTTTTTTTTGCAAGGTTTAATCAATCTTATCTGTGATAAGCAGAACATTGATGTTTGCAGCGATCTTTATGAATCACAATGTATCGAACGGGATGTTAACGTATATATGAACTTTTTAAAATTCTCTTACATTATATAGTAGGCTTATCTAGATGAAATAGATGACGTCACACTCAATGAACAATCATCAGTTTATGAAATGTCCGCTTCTGACCGCCCTGGCCCACCAAAAGTTCCTCTGTCGTGCGCTGCCCGCGTTGGGTCACTGACATGCAAGCCATGTACCCAAAGAGCGCAGACGTCAGTGGAAGAACGATGTGGTCTCGTACATCAGAGTCGAGGGCGCCACTCGATGCACGCCCGACTGAACACGCCTCCTTTCCGCATTCAAATGCCTCCATGAAACCCGTGTGGAAGCCGAGAAACCCACTCTGGACACACTTCTGTTCATGACCGGGCCGGCATTAAACGCAACGCCGGCCGAGCTCCTCCCGCCCGCCATCTATTTAATCTCCTATTTAAACGAGGCCAGATGTCGGCCATGAATCGCACACCTCCGTCGCTCCCCTATCTCCTCCTTCACCATTTTGTCCACTCTTACAATGACTTACGAAGAGTAGTTATCCCACATCAAAGCCGGCTGGGTGGCCCGCTGAGCCCGCCGGATACGAGCTATGCATCTCGCTGATCCACCTCCCTCCCCTCGCCCGACGGAGCCTGTTGCCGCCCAAAGCCAGCGGGCGGTTCAGCAACTCGCCGCTCCAGGCTAGCTCGTCAAGTAGCAGCGCATGGGTGTCATCCCTGCCGTCCACGCCACCGCCTCATACCGCGCCTCCCGTGTCTGCGACCGCGTCTCCCGCTTCTGTGGCCGAGACTCCCATGTCGGCGGCCGCCCCATGCAAGCAGAGACAGAAGCCGCGTGCGCGGAGAGCGACGAATCAGTGGCCAGCGCCTCCGCGTCCGCCGCCATCACCGAGGAGAAGTAGAACACGGGAGGCCGCCGCCGCTTGGGTCCCATGAAGGCCACCGCGGAGGCGACGGTGGCGTACACAGCAGGTGTCATGTCGGATCCTTTTGTTGCGAGGACCTTCTCTTCTGACAGTCAGCGGAGGGGTTGTTTGACTAGTTTTGCATCTGCTCTGACATGTAGCTTGTGCTCGTTGAAATCCGTCGGAACACCCGACATGTCTTTGGGAGACCATGCGAAGATGTCCCGATTCTCATGGAGGAAATCAACAATCTCTCTTTCCTATTTGCTATCGAGGTTGATACCTACGATAGCGTGCCTCTCCAGGTGCTCAGGTTCCAAGGGGATCTTCTTTGTTTCTTTGGCCGGCTGGATGGAGCCCTAGGTCTCTGACTCTTTGGGTTCTGGTGACAAGTCCGGCTGCTTGTTGGCCATGGCCACCACCCGGTCTAGGAGCTTCTTCTCAGTAGCGATTACAAGGGACTCGGCCAGCCGGCTGCTAGCTGCAGCACAGGCGGCCAACTTCTCAGTCTCCGGCAATTGTGATAATGCCCTTGGTTCCCGACATCTTCATCTTGAGGTAGGCATAGTGTAGCACCGCCATGAACTTGGCTAGAGCCGGCCGGCCTAGAAGTACATCATAAGGGCTCTCGAGGTCCACTACCTCAAACCAAATCGCCTCACGACGAAAGTGATCTTTGTCTCCGAAGAGGACATCTATCTTGCCCTTGCTGATTGGTGAGCAGAAAAGGCCAGGCACAATACCATGGAAAACAGTCTGACTGGGCTAGAGCTGCCTCTCTTTGATGCATAACTTCTCCATGGTATCGCTGTAAAGGATGTTGATGTTGCTGCCGCCATCTATCAGAATTTGGGAGAAGCGAGCGGCTTGTCTCTCCGTTGCAAGGGTGGCATCCAACACCAGAGCATAGGAACCCGGAGAGGGCATCACCTCCGGGTGGTCAGCATGGCTCCAGCTGATGGGCTTCTCAAACCAGTGCATGAATTCTTGGGCACATGAAGCAACGGCGTTCACCTCTCGGTGCTGTTGACACCGGCTGTGCAGATCGCCAGCCACAGTGGTGAAGATGACATAGGCTCCGTGTTCTTCGGGGTACTCGTCCTGGATAGCGCCGACTGCCGAGCGGGCCGCCGGCTGCTGGCACTACAAAAAAAAGACACATCCGTGACATTTTGGGCCGAACGAATTTTTTTTTGTCATACATATAACACTTCTATGATGATAATTGTGACAAAACCCAGTATCATCATAGATGTGGTGGGATCCTACTTCTATGACAAAAAATCATGACAGAAAATGGGCTTTTCGTCCTGGGCGGGCCGGAGACGCAGCTGCATGACATTCTTTGGGCCGTCCATGATGGAAAAAAACCATGGTAGAAGCGAGGGGGAGGAAAATTTCGGGGAGTTCCCGGTTATGGTGGGAGGTCGGGGCCGAGCAATGCGCGTTTCTCTCGTACATGTACACGCGTGTGTGCGAGGCGTTGGCTCTAACTAAACCCGAGCGAGGCGTTGGGCTCTAACTGAACCCGAGCGATTGCACTACATGCTACGTGTTACTGAACCCGAGCGATCGATCGATGGCTGTTAACTGAACCCGATCGAGCGATTCCTTCGCTACTGCTGCTAACTGAAGCCGATCGATGCT
>NC_041382.1:327597131-327604103 GCF_002162155.2 Triticum dicoccoides | reverse complement strand
TTTCCTCCGTTTTGCGGTACGCCACACCCCTCCCGATCAACAGGACCCCCGTTTCGACCGTAGGAGGTCCGTTTCCTCCGTTTTGCGGTATGCCAGACCCCTCCCAATCAACAGGACCCCATTCCGAATGTAGGAGGTCCGTTTCCTCCGTTGTGCGGTACGCCAGGCCTCGTTTCCATCGCCTGTTCCATCCAAGCCCTCCTGATGAACACGACCACGCATTCCGTTCCGACCCAGCCGGTTGGCTCCCGCGCGTTCCGTTGCCTCCCGATGAACATGATGCATTCCGTTGCCTCCCCATGAACACGACGCATTCCGTTGCCTCCCCATGAACACGACGACGGCGCTGTTTCTCCGTTCCGACCCAGCCATGTACAGGAGCCCTGGCCGTACGTATGAGTGAGTAGGCGTTCGAGACCCCGCCCGTATGTACACATACGTGGCCGTATTTTCTTTCTTGCACCCTAGCTGTTGTACGTACGTGTACATGCTACGTGCGCGCCTCTACTACAACACGTACACGCCTCTACTACGACACGTGCGCGCCTCTACATCCATCAATATATATGTACGCACACGTTCGCGACCAGAATGACAACGTTACGTGCACTTCGACCAGGTGGGTCCCGACTGTCAGGCACTTCCTTGCCTGCGAAGATGTAGCTGGTGGGTCCCAGCTGTCAGGGGGGCGAATTGTTTTTTGCCCGGACGCACTTCCTTGCGTGCGAAGATGTAGCTGGTGGGTCCCAACAGTCAGGGGAAACGTTTTTTTTTGCGAAATACAGTGGCCCGTCCGGTGGGTCCCAGCTGTCAGGTGGATGAATCATTATTTTCCGCATAATAAGGAGCCACTTCCTTGCTGCGACCGTGGACCCAGCTGTCAGCCTCTCCACGTACAGTCCACATCCGATGGAAGTCGTTCCTTGACCACGTTGACCACGCCACGCCGAGAGCACCAGGGCGGTGGACGACGACGAGGCCTAGGAAGGGGACGACGTGGAGCCGGGGAAGACGCGGCAGTGGAAGCCTGCACGGAGAGGAGTACGAGGGTTCACTGGTTCGGCTGCGGTGTGAGGTTGCCGTCGCCGCGGGGCTTGGCCAGTGGTGGGAATAGTAGAGGGTGGTGAGGCCTCCGCGGCAGCACAACCGGCCACGGGAGGCAGGAGCATGCGGCACGACCGGCGCTGTTTTGGGCGGCTGGAGCAAGAAGACCAGAGGTTGAAGAAGCACTACCGCCGTTGGATGGACATCGTACGGTCACTAGAGCTACAATCGTTCATATTGACTGAAGTTGACAAAGGCCCCCGTCCCAGTCAACTTAGTAGGCCCACAAGTCATCCTCCCACCATGGTGGGTCCCAGCTAGCAGGGGGAGTATTCATTTTTTTGTGCGTAATAAGGAGGCACTTCCGGTGGGTCCGAGCTGACAGCAGGGGGGGCGTTTTTTTTGCGAAATACTCTGGCCTGTCTGGTGGGTCCCAGCAGTCATGGGGAAATGTTTTTTTCGTGAAATAAGGTGGCCCGTCCGGTGGGTCCCTGCTGTTAGGTGGAGGAATAATTATTTTTCGCGTAATAAGGAGGCACTTCCTTGCGGCCGCCTGGACCCAGCTGTCAGCCTCTCCACGTACAGTACTCTTCCGATGGAAGTCGGTCGTTGACCACGTGGACCACGCTGCGCCGAGAGCACCAGGGCGGTGGTCTGGACGACGGCGAGGCCTAGGAAGGGGATGACGCGGAGCCGGGGAAGACGCCGCAGTGGAAGCCCACGCGGAGAGAAGTATGAGGGTTCACTGGTTCGGCTGCGGTGTGAGGCTACCGTCACCGCAGAATAACAGGGGGTGTGGGTGAGTAGAGGGATGGCCTGGCCAGCGGTGGGAGTAGTACGGGGCGGTGAGGCCTCCGCGGCATCACAGCTGGCCACGGGAGGCAGGAGCATGTGACACGACCGGCGCTGCTTTGGGCGGCTGGAGCAAGAAGACCAGAGGTTGAAGAAGCACTACGGCCGTTGGATGGACATCGTACGATCACTGTAGCTAGAATCGTTTATATTGACTAAGTTGACAAAACCCTTGGTACGCGCCAACTTAGTAGGCCCACAGCTCGGATTTGGCAGAGAACATATAGCCCATTTGCGATTTGTAAGAATGTAAATCCCATTTTTTAATTCTAATGGAATTTACTACAGCCCATTTACAGTTTGTTAAAAGTACATCTCAACTTCTAGCTAGGACAACAATTAATAATTTCAAATAACCGCTCAAAACAGAATTCAAAAAAATTCCCACATTTTGATGGGATCCGAAATATTTTTATCCGAAATTTCAAGTCAGGTTAAATATAATTTCAAAATAAAGTTGTATTACGTTAAAATCCAACGAAATATTGCGCACACAACAAGTAATGAAATTAAAATTTTTAAATTCCAAAAATAATATATTTTTTCAAACTAATTACGTGTTTGGTGCATAGTAACTGTCCAGTTATTATAATTACATCCCATTTATTATTTCTTAAAGTCCATTTTCTTGTTAAGCCTAATGCATACCTCCTAGGAAAGTTTGCAGCCCAGCGGGGCGGAGAATAACAAGTTGACCCGGATATTGTGTACAACTGTCGGCCCAGTTGCATTACTGATGTTGAAAAAAAGGCTTGTGTAGTACAGTACAACCTAACATGGTTACTCAGCCCACATTCAGCGATGCCGGAAAGGCCCAAACAAGGCTTCTGTACAACTTTTTGAAGTCACTGAGCTCAATTAATAACTTAAGAAAAAATTAGATTACAATGGAACCAAATTAAAAGCTGTCACGAGCAAATAAATAATTCAACGGGTCCCACTCGTGCGTGTGCGCGCGTGTGTGCATGTGTGTGTGTGTGTGTGAGAGAGAGAGAGATAAAGAGACCCATCGGTCGATGCTCGTAAATACATCTTTTAGCCATATGCATTGCTGATTCTCAGTAAAAACTTATATAGTTGACACAATCATATAGAACATCAAAGCGCACTAAACTTGCATACAAAAATTTCACGCAGGCGGCACAATCAGGATGGAAGCAGTGGATCGCTACGGGAAGGGCTATGTTGAAACCAACGAAGTCGTACATAACGGTTCATCGTCTTTATCAATGACGGGGAAATATCTTGAATGTTGTGCAAAGAAAACAGACAGACAATACAATAAGTTCTACTAGCACATTAAGTTGACGTACAACCCTTTCTAAAAAAAGTTCAGGTACAAAATTAGAACATGTCACAATCAAATGTACTGTCATATCAGTGCTTCACACCCATAGCTCGGATTTAACTATTATCTGACAAGATTCAGTTATTACCTCAAATTAGAGCACATCCAGGCAGCCAGCCCTGCCTCTTCTCCCAAAGAAGCAGTGGCCTCCGCCACGCGATGGAGTAGGCCCTGTGCCATCCGCCACGCGATGGAGTAGGCCCTGTGCCATCCGTCGTTCCGAGCAACACGGGGAAAGTCTGACGTTGACTCCTGTAATGGACGTCGACAACGGACCCTGGCACCAGCGGCGGCGACAGGACTTCGATTGATGTATTGACCATTTCTTCGACATGCACGAACACTCAATGTAGGTACATCCCTAACATGGTCCGCGGCGGCCTTGGTGGCGACGAATAGTACAACCCCAATTCCTGCACCGGTATCTCAACACCAATCACCTTCGGTATGGTGGACGGCTTCTTCATCCATGCCATAACCGTCAGAGCCCAGCTGTCTGGAGGAACAAACATACTTACGAGCTCACCTCCAAGGTCGTTGATAAGCTTGTTCATGGACTCGCTGTTCCAAGCATGCCAAGGCATGCCGTGGAAGGCAAGCTTTGTTAAAAACTCAAGCTCAGAGGGCACCGAGCCCCATCCTGGGTACCACCGATCAAAGCTCACCAGCGCGCCATCGTAGAACAAACACCGGGAAGATTCGAACACACGACTGCAGTCGAAAGTTGTCCGGAACCTGACGAAGAAATCAGCCGGTGGCAGACAAACTTCGACGAGCAAGTCACTTATTTGGATGCCGTGCGCAATGCCAAGAGCTTTGACAAGGTCGTCCAGCGAGACGGGAGGCCGGTCGCCGTTGATGGTTACCATCAGCACTTTGCCTGCAAACTGGTCGTCAAGCGCCGCCATGCCACTGTTGAGCGACAGCACACAATGACCGAAGGCAGGACGGACCTCAGGATCTCCGGCTCAGAGATCCGCGTTAACCGGCGACATTATAGTGCGCTTGAGTACAGGGAGTACCGGAGGGGGATTTGGGGGAACTGGAGTAGGAATCGAGATTCCAGAGGTGGGGGAGGGGCGGGAGACTGGGGATGAAAAGGTAGCATGAATTTCGAGCACGCGCCAATGTGCTCTCGGCATGCAAGCGCACGAAAACACCGGTGGCGCCCACATGTCGGCCTAAGAGTCCTTATTCTTTGTTTTTTGGAGAGCCTGACCTTTTTTCAGGATCTTTTGAGAGCCCGGCCTGAGAGTCATAATTGACCTGTTTGGCATTGCGTTACTACTCGGCCCATATTCAACGACACCTCACTAGCCCAAACAAGTGTACATCATCGAAAAGACACTAAGCTCAAATTATATAACTTGAAAAAAGGAGATATACTCTGAACACTGGAGAATGGTGATGCCCTCATTTAGCCCACCAGTAGTTTCAGACAATAAACAGTTCGAAACAACGATATATACAACATTCAAACACTGACTAGTGACTACTACTGACATAAACATCAAGACACGATAGTTCATAAGAAGTCTTGCTACACCACCAAAATGCACCCATCTGCAGCGCTCAGACTCTCGTGATCCAGACGAGAATGACATTCTAAACAGAAGCAACTATTACATAGTAAGAGTGACATAGACGAGGATGACCAAATGACAAGGAATATGCATAACAAAAGAAAGAACTACCCATCCAGAACCAGTAGAAAAGACAACAGAGTCATTCGAAGAGATGATCCAACACCATCATAATTTGCAGCCCCGCTTCAGCGACCAGTGATCCGGAGACACCAGTACTCCACCCTTTCGATGCAACAGCCCAATTACCTATGAACCTGAAGGCTTGAACCACATCACTGCCTGTCGTAATTGAGACATCCAAGGATCAAAGTTAATCTGGATGCCTTTGTCATTCTCACCTTCTTTTGGCTGCAGGCTCTATCGTTGACAATCAGGGGAGTTTGCTCCCGAACTCCTAGGGCTCGCCGTGTAGACACAGTTTTCCATAGCAAATAGAGCCTCTCTGCCATCAAGGTCCTTGCCAACAGTGATCTCTTGGTTAATCGGATAATTGAGTCCGAGAAACAGAGAGTGTGAACCAAGGCTGTTTACCCGCCTTCAACTAAAAAATCCTAAAGGCCCCAACAAGCTGGTATCCTGCTCATAGACGTAACAGCCACTGTCCGGATACTCACGTATTACACGGTGCTTGTATACAGTGGGGTTTTTGCAATATAACTTTTCCGGTTCATGTGTCCGAATGATCATCAGTCTTTCGCCGTTGTCTAGTCGAGCGAGGAACCAGTTGTGCTTCCCTATTTTTGGCAAAGGTGGTGTGATTACAAAGGGCAGTAACTGTAGGGACACTGCATCATATCAAAAAGGACATGCATTGTTAATGTAAGATCAACATTGTTCAGAGTATGAGTAGGATAATGCAAGAAACAGCACTGATATGTCCCTGTTGGAACTGGGAGGAGAACACAAGGAAATGTATACTGGGTTCGAAAATATAGAAGTGCCATGCATGGTTATACTCATGTTATCTCGCAATCGATTCTTCACAGGAAACTACCATGTCATGCATGTTATGTAATCATGTTCTGTCCTCACAAACAAATTCTTCAAGGTAACTAACAGACCATGCATTGTTATATACTCGTGTTCTGTGGGCAAAATTTTTGTGAGTATATTATTCTAGCCATTGATTGCTGAAGGGTGAATATAGGTATGTACACATGGTAAGCATTGCAGGATTTCACTACTTCCAAATATAGAGTTCTCCATATGCACATTTACTTCCCTAATGTATGGTTAGATGAAACCAACAGTGTGGTGCATGTTTCTACAATCTTCTGCAAAACAAGGTCCGTCCAAGTGACGTAGTAATCTAGATGAGTTGGACCGCGATGGTAATACTCTATATAATCCAACGGAGGAAGGATAATCTCATGGGAGGTCTGGAAGTTCACGAGCACCAACTTTTTACTGTCTTCTCTGAAGGCAGCCATCCAGTGGGAGTTCATGCCGACCCAGTACATACCTGCGAAGAAGTTTCGGGCGATGGTGATCGGATCAATGTCGAGGGAAATGATGTACGGCGACCCACTACATACCTGCAAAGAAGTTTCGGCTAATGGAGATCGGATTGAAGTCGAGGGGCATCATGCACGCCTCCGTATCATGGTGAGCCAATCTTGCAAGACCAGATCGCAACAAGCAGGGTGTCTTGAAAAGCTTAGGCCTCGCTTCGACGATGGCCGTGTGCATGTCCCTCGAGCATCCAGCCAGCCGTAGGGCGCTCAACATATCCATACACGAACAACAGAGGTCGAGGATGTCACTGGGTAGATTGCTTCTGCTGCTGCTACTTCTACTACTGCTACTACTACTACTACTACTACTACTACTACTACTACTACTACTACTACTACTACTACTACTACTACTACTACTACTACTGCTGCTGCTGCTGCTGCTGCTGCTGCTGCTACTACTACTGCTACTCCTACTACTACTGCTACTCCTACTACTGCTACTCCTACTACTGCTACTCCTACTCCTGCTACTACTACTGCTGCTCCTACTACTGCTGCTCCTACTGCTGCTCCTACTGCTGCTGCTGCTGCTACTCCTACTCCTACTGCTACTCCTACTGCTACTGCTACTGCTACTACTACTACTGCTGCTACTGCTGCTACAGCTACTACTGCTGCTACTGCT
>NC_041382.1:327594349-327596640 GCF_002162155.2 Triticum dicoccoides | reverse complement strand
ACTCCTACTACTACTGCTCCTACTGCTCCTACTACTACTACTACTGCTACTACTACTACTCCTACTACTGCTACTACTACTGCTCCTACTACTACTACTACTACTGCTGCTGCTCCTACTACTACTACTACTACTGCTCCTACTGCTCCTACTACTACTACTACTACTGCTACTACTGCTACTACTACTACTACTACTACTACTACTACTACTACCACTGCTACCACTACTACCACTGCTACCACTGCTACCACTGCTACCACTGCTACCACTGCTACCACTGCTACCACTGCTACCACTACTACCACTACTACCACTACTACCACTACTGCTGCTACTGGCCATGTGCTACTCTCATGACAGTAATATTAATGCCATCGTCCCGCATGTTAATTTAGTGGAAATGTTTATGTGATGTGATTCTACTTACTTAAGGGCACTTTCATATTGTCAGTCTAGTGCCAATTATAACACAATAGATGTTGTTGTTAATCATACACCACTGCAAATATCCTTCGCTGTTTAAATAACCGTATTTCGTATTTGCGCAAACAAGGATGTCTGTCTCCATATCGTTTCTATCTGCGCCATCAAAAGTACACACCTCAATTTTAGTACAACTGCACAAAATGAGATGGCTATGCCTTGCTGCCGTCCTCTAACCACCAGTGTTCCAGGTATTCCTACATTGGTTCTAACTAGGTAGAATTACCAACGCAATCTAAAAGAAGCTGATTCATACGTTTTACTTCCTGATTGCAGTGTAGGGACGAGCGAAAACAACTCCATCCATGGACCGAGGACTAGCTGGCACGGCTGCACGGAGGTTTTTGGGACAGGTGTGCGGACAAGAGGCATTGTGGTCTGCTTATTTCTGCAAATAGCGGTGCTTAAATTTAGTGGAATGCACAAGACTTTCTGCTGGTCAGTACACTACATGGTTCAGTTCAACATTCCAGAGTGAACTCCAGGGAAAACCAGGGTGAACTCCAGGAAATTTAAGCCTGCCTAGGGAGGCCCTTTGCTCAGAGAAGCCTTGCTTGATTTTTCCTGATTTGTAAACCTTCTCACAACCTTGTCTTCTGCTGTGAACTAGTATATGTTTGTTATGTTCTATGAATCATTAAGATGCATAAAATCGCTTAACTTATGCTTTTCAAGTTTTTTATGAAGCCGAGATTAATGTGAGTGTTCCACATGAACGCTAGACTAGCGTGTGAACGTTTGGAATTTACATTGTGGCCTCAGTTAACTGCATGAACCACTATAACAAGAAACATAGTTGCTTATATGTCAGACAACAGATTATTGATTGTTAGCTGGTCAATAGCCTAGTGTTGAAGCGAGCTGAGCCAATATGTCGTGTTTTGCACAACCGCTTACAAGTGGGGTAGCACCAACAGTGTTTACAAGTACTTATGTATACGTCGGCGCACATTTCTCGAACGGGTACTCTATTTCATCAAACACACACTGCTCGTATGATAAACCATGACAACTTATGTCTTACCATGCCATATTCATGAAAAAACTAGTGAGGATGCATCTGTTTCGGTAACAATTACGATGGTTCTCACATGATTCATGGGCACACAAAAGTAGCAGCAATTCCCATAGACAGATTCAAACAGAGTACTAGCCCCAGAGGGCTCGATAATAGGCAAGGTTCGGATAAATAGACACAATCCAAACTAGTATTAAACACTAGCTGGGGCAACTATTTCATGCCTCGATCTAATTTGGGCTAGACATAAGATGGACCTTGCCATGAACATCATCGAGGACGTCCGGCAGCAGCTCAATCCTGTGAACCTTCATGAAGATAACCTTGTGGCCTTACCACCCATAAACTTGTTTGTGGAGGCATGCCACATCATCCTCCTGCGTAAGCTTGACAAGAACAGTATGCCTCACAAACGAAGGAGTAACTTTGAACTTCTTGTGCTTTAGTACACCCTGGACAACACGCCTGACAACAGTGAGGCTGGAATACAACTCGACATCGGTATGGGCGCAGATGGCTTCCAGGATCCAACAGCATAAGAACTCTGTTTTCCCAGTGCGTATATTCAGGTCATTCGCCTCATAGCGAGTGACATGTACAACCACACAATCCTTGTCTGCATTAGGGCTCTCATAGAAACAGAAACAAATTCTGAATTACTTTCCAGTATAAGAAACACAAGTTATTTAAACCACTGTGTATAGCATGGCATCGAAGCTAATAAAATTTTGCATTATTCATCGCCGCATACTTAGATGAAAAACCACAATCGAGACCGGCAAAGAAT
>NC_041382.1:327549501-327594115 GCF_002162155.2 Triticum dicoccoides | reverse complement strand
TGAAGGGGGAAAACTGCTCCTGCAGTGCCACGGGGGCTGTAACCTCAAACGAGGCGTTGACCATCTCAGTAGTGGTCGTGAGCGTATCTGGGGTCGGCTCGATGGATGCCTCCATCTTCTTGGAGCTCTCTGTCTCGTGGGGATCAGCCTCCCGCGTCTGCTCCAATATCGGCAGATCTTTGCCTGGTTCTCCTTGGTCCATCATGAAATTGACGAATACTAGGAGACCACTAAAAGGAAAACACAATCACAATGACAATGAAACAAAAAAGAGAGTGAGTATTGGTTACTGCTTTGCAAAAGTTCTTTTTTTTCTCTGAACGAAAATATACCAATATCACAGATCCGCTTACCTTCCCTTTGTTGGGAGAGAAGAATAGTGGCAGATGCGAGTGTTGGCTTTCTTGAAGACGGTGAGGGAGAAGGGGATTCAACGAAGAGTGAAATGATGGTTGCTTCGTCTGTCAAACCTAGACTGCGGGGAGGTGGGGTTTTGTGATATGACGGCTCTTTACTACCGCGCTACGACCGGGGTGACTCTCCGCCTGCATACTGCCTTCTAATTTGGTGGATGGCATTTTGGGCCCGCGCGCGGCATGGCCCGCATGTCGGTGAACAAAAGTAAAATGACATTCAGTAGAGGGAGACGTTTCGATGACCTAGGAGGAGCTAGAAGCGGCAGTGTATCCACTGTACTAGTAGTAATTGTTTTTCTGGTAGGTGTAGAGTGTCTCCATTGTACTAGTAATTGTTTCTCTGGGCCCAAGACAAAACATCCCATCCACCCTAGTAAATAATAAAATCAATTCAAAAGCCCATATATTTACTTAATGAGAGGCGCTACCCACACCCAGCACACCGCCCCCCCAAAAAACCTGGGTACTCTTCTTCCTCCTCACTCCCACCACCTCACGTCAGCTTGCTCCACTCATACCCTCAAATTCCTCACCTCACTCCTACAGAAAACCCTATCTCCCCTTCTTCCTCACTACTATAGAAAAACCCCAGCCCCCCTTCTTCTTCACTCACACTACAACTAGGCTCGTCATTCATTACTCTGCTCAAATCCTTGAGTGCAACGCAACGCTCTCGAGGAAAATGGAGTCGGCTGACCCCCAGCGCTAAGAAAATGAGGCTCCCGCCAGCGGCAATGCCTATTGTAGATCCCGCACTCGGCAGCGCGGGGAGAAGCGGCGACCCCGCCCCCACCGGATCCCAGGAACCCGTAGAATCTCGGGTGGACTGCATCAGCGATCTCCCGGAAGCCGTCCTTGGGGAGATCATCTCGCTTCTCCCCACCAAGGATTGTTGCCGCACCCAAGTCCTCTCAATTCGGTGGCGCCCTCTATGGCGTGCAGTGCCCCTTAATCTCGATTGCCGTCAACTATCTCTCTTCAATGATTTTGAAATCCCCAGAGCCATCATCTCCTCCCACCAGGGCTCCGTTCAAAGCCTCTGCATCCCGTCATGCTACCTGAGCAAGCATACCATGCCCTGCACGGTGGACGCCTGGCTGAAATTCCCTGAATTCACAGAACTACAGCTGCTTGAGTTCTACTATTCCCCTGGAAATCACCTACCAGATACCGAATGCATCTACCTGTGCCCTTAGCACTGATGTCCATCTTGCGGTTTTCCTCCTCTCTCCACACCGCCACATTTGCGTTGTGCTACCTACCAGACAATCTGGTACTAAACCTTCGACTCCCATTTCTCAAGAAACTTTCACTTGTGCGGGTTCGTAATCGGAGGCCTCATTGCACAGCATCATCCACTCCACTTGCCCTGCCCTGGAGTGCTTGGTACTTGTTTTCACAGTTAGAATCGGTTATCTCCAAATAAAGTCGCCTAACCTTGTAAGAATTGGAATTTCTTTTGACGGAAGGCAGCTCATCATCCAAGATGCCCCTTCACTTCAAAGGTTGATCCTTGATTCTGTTAGGAAATATTCAACTTGTATTTCCAGGAGGCCACAGGCCAGTATATATACATGTACAGGTGTGGAACATATGCAGGAAACCCCTTATACAATAGGGTAAATATGAAAGGTTACATGGCTATATATATAATACTCTAACACCCCCCTCAAACTCATGGTGGATTAACAATATTGAGTTTGGAGAGATAGAAGCCATGCTGCGCTCTAGTCCGGGCCTTCATCAGAAAATCCGCCAACTGTAACTCGGAAGGCACATACTGAAGAGCAATATCCTGATCCTGCACACCAGCACGCACATAGAAAGCATCAACACCAATATGCTTGGTGATCTCATGCTTCACAGGATCGCGCGCAATGCTAATAGCGCCTGTACTGTCAGATAAGAGAAAAGTAGGTGTAGTAATAGAAACACCAAAATCCTGAAGTAACCACCGTAACCAAGTCACCTTTGCCGTCAAAAGATCCATAACTCGTAACTCAGCCTCTGCACTCGAACGGGAAACTGCAATCTGTTTCTTCGTCTTCCAGGCAATGAGAGAACCACCAAGAAAAACACAGTAAGCAGAAAGTGAATGGCGATCAGAGGGATCACTAGCCCATGTAGCATCCGAATAGGCCTGAAGCTATAAAGAACTAGAGCGAGGAAAGAATAGACGATGAGAGATCGTGCCCCGAAGATATCGGAGAACACGAAGGAGGTGACTATAGTGAACCGAAGTGGGAGCGGAGACAAACTGACTCAGAATACGAACGGGATAAGAGATATCCGGACGAGTGACAGCTAGATAGACAAGACTCCCAACAAGATGACGATAACGCGTCGGGTCAGGCAAGGGGTCACCATCAGTATCACGGAGGTGAACATTGAGCTCCATGGGAGTCTCAACAATGCGCTCATCAGTAAGAGCAGCACGAGCAAGAAGATCTTGTATATACTTTTCCTGGGATATAAAAAGCCATCAGAGGTAGAAGAGACGTCAATCCCAAGAAACTAGCGAAGAGGTCCAAGATCGGACATAAGAAACTGCTCACTAAGACGGTCCTTGACAAAGGCAATATACTCAGGGTCGTTGCCAGTGATGATCATGTCATCAACATAGAGAAGAAGAAGAGTCCGACCACGAGGAGAAAGGTGGACAAACAATGCTGGATCATGAGCACTCGCTGAAAAACCAGCGACAATCATCACAGAGGCAAAACGCTCAAACCAGGCACATAGGCTTGCTTAAGTCCATAGAGAGAGCGACGAAGACGGCATACCATGCCATCGGGAACAAAATACCTAGGTGGTGGCTGCATGTATACCTCCTCACGCAGCTCACCGTTAAGAAAGGCATTCTTAACATCAAGCTGAGATACCGACCAGTGGCGTGCAGAGGCCACGTCAAGAAGTGTACGAATAGTGGTCATGTGGGCCACATGAGAAAAAGTCTCGTCGTAATCACGACCATGCTCCTGCTGAAAGCCATGAGCCACAAGACGAGCTTGATAACGCTCAAGAGAACCATCGGAGCGAGTCTTAACCTTGTAGACCCACTTACAAGTGATGGGACGGACACCTGGAGGAAGAGAAACAAGATCCCATGTACCAGTGCGTTCAAGAGCAGCAATATCCTCTGCCATCGCAAAATGCCATTCAAGATGAACAACAACCTCACGATAAGAAGTCGACTCAAGAACAGCAGCACCAGTGGTTGGAAAACCAAGGCGATCAACAGGCGGAAGCAGACGAGGACGCAAGCCATAGGTAGGCTAAGATGAGGAGGACGGCACATCAGCAGACGCATCCACAATACGTGAACGACGAGTGTAATGCCGAGGAAAAGATGTAAGAATACATGGAGGAATAGCCGAGGTAGAATCAGGAGGTAGAGATAAAGAAATCACCGGGGATGAAGGTGCAGAATCCGGTGACATGCGAGGTGAGGAAACGGTGGGAGATGGTGGCGACAAATCGGCAAGCGATGCAAAAGTTGAGTGAGCAGGACGGAGAGGCAATGGCTTAACTGGAGTGATAGGTGTGTCGGGAAAAGTGAGGAAAGAGATATCCTCCACTGAAAAGGTCGAGGAAGATGGACGCGGGTAGAAGGGACGCGACTCATCAAAAGTCACATCCCGAGAAATACGCATCCGACGACCGATAGGATCCCAACAACAATAGCCCTTATGCTCATCACTATAGCCTAAGAAAACACACTCAACAGACTGAGCAGTCAGTTTGGTGCGTTCGCGAGGGGCAAGAACATAGCAAACGCAACCAAACAAGCAAAGTGTCGAATCACTACTAGGAAAAACACTACCAATAGCGTAGGTTTTTTGCATACCAGTAGCGCGTGCACCCACGCTACTGCTACGACGCTACATCTAAATTTTAGCAGTAGCGCATTTTTTACCCCACGCTACAGCTAAAAAAGTTGCTAGTAGCGTGTTCCACCCGCGCTACTGCTATTACGTACACGCGCTACCAGTAATGAAATAGTAGTAGCTTTGGTAAACTACAAACGCTACTAGTATCCTATATACTAGTAGCGCCCAGTTTCCTCCCCATGCTACTAGTAACTTATTAGGAATTAAAAAGAAATAAAATGAAGCAATTCCATTTTATCACACAATAGTCGTATCTACCATCACACAATCTCTCATTGTAGCTAGCGGCAACTCATGTATAATTCCTATCACATAGTGTTGTGTGCCTAGTCAATGTGCGAAGCCTGCCCGACCTGATCACGTGGCCTGCAGCTGCGATGAAACACACCGACCAGCCTCGCGAGTCACACCTGACCGATGGCGACCGCAACCTTGAGTTGTGACGCCCTCACATCCCTCGCCCTGACCCTCAGCTCTAGCAGGCCTCGATCGATGTCGTGCTCGTGCCTCACCACCAGCGGACAAAGGAATCCATCGGCAGCCACGACACCATCCAGTCCATGAACCTCTCGACGACCGTCAGCATTGCCACCACAAGCCTGCAGCATTACCAATAGAGATTCAGAAACTTCAGATTCTTCAGAAGAATGACACGGAAAAACAATGCGGTACATGTCGATGCCAATGTGCTACAATTTTTTCCCGAGATTCTTATTTAAGCCATAATGCACACCTGAACTACAAACTGAAGCAGCACATAGCTACTTCCATGACAAAATGTAACACAAAAGATTAGAAGCAATTCTGTTGTGTTGGAAGCCCTAAAAAGAAACAGCACCTAAGAAGCACATAAGGAGTTAGAGGCATAATTCTTTCTATCTATCCATTTTTCTAAGTAGTCTCTTCAATACCTCGATATCTTTCACGTTTTCAAAGATAACAAAGTCCATGAATCTACTGTTGGTAGAGCATAGTGACTATACAAACTGAAGCCTGAACGTATATACCTGCCAGTTCATAGACTTGACAAATGAATTCTGATGTTAATGGGCTTTTCCTCTTTCCTGAAGAAATCATTTGGTCTGCTCTTTGTTGGTACTACCTAGAAGAATTCATAATACATTAAATCATTCATCATGTAGTATTTTCCAGTTAAAGGAGAAATTCTGAATACAACCTTTGATAGCAAGAGAACTAGCTAAAGTAGAAACCAAAGGACGACATACCTTCTCTCAAACAGGTCATGTTAGATGATCTGCTTGTGTGGTTCTTGTTGAGAGCAGTGAGCAGTTGTCTTCTTGTTGTTGAAACCAGAAAAAGTATTGAACCTGCAGCAAGGTTGCACGAAATGGTTTAAAACATTCAAATGAAGCCTCACTTCACTTGCAGTTCAAAGAAATATGAATCTAAGCTGGCCAGGAAAAGCACATAGATCCTTGTTCCAATTATTCAACATAAGCTGCCGGCAGCGGACACCTCTTATATACAGTCAAACAAATGTAGGCATAACTAGAACACCAAGCTGACAGTGGTGACCAAACTAGTCATCAGCCGGCAAGGGCATCATCATGAACCCATCTACTACTTCAGCGAATGGAACCTTTCCCAAATGGGCCCCAGGAACAAAAAGGTGAATTTAGAACAATGTTAATGTATAATCAAGAAGAATTAATATGGTCACTTATGTAGTCACTTTACACAAACTGGACGTCAGTAGAACTGTGCAAAAGCCGCACGACAGGAAGACTGAGGATTGAATTTAATAGCACACATATATGCATCACATAGAGGATTTCTAGCCGTGATTTTCAGCTATCAGCATGTTAAGTTCTTTTTTCTCTTCTTGCGGGAATGCTTATGCCTCCAGGACTATCTTCTACGTAATAGATAACTTCCAGTCAAATTGTTTTAAGACACTGCTGGAACTTTGAACTTCCACCAGTTCCTTATATTTCCATGTTTGGTAGTAATGAATTGCATAGTACAGAATTCTAGGTATGTGCTTATAAACCTTAAGAGCCTAACTGGGATGCAAATTCTATAGAAATAGACATAAGAAAAATGTATCGGTACTGGTAATTACCATGAACCAGGGGGATCGAGGTGAAGAAATGCCAAAAACTTGTAAAGGGCAGCGAAGATCAGCGGGTGGAGGTAACCTCGAAGGCCCCGCTTCCACTCCCAGGTGAGGTGGCCGTACCTGCAAAAGCAGCAGCCAAAATCATCCAACGCGGCAGCAATCTAGCATCGAAACTTCAAGATGAGCGAGAGGACAGGGCGTCCCATAGCTTTACGGGACTGTCTTGCGGTGCTGAATGGGGACAGGGTCGTCCAATCCCGATCCTGCTGGACTAGCTAGCACCCGCGGAATGGGGCATGGGCCGGGAGAGAGCAGCGGCGAGCTTACCCGAAGGCGACATGGTGGGCGACCTCGAGGCACTGCCAGTGCTCGTTGGGGTTGAAGTAGGCGCACACCAGCAGCGCGTTCGCCGCATGGAACGCCAGCGCGTGCGCTAGCACCCGACGCTCCGGCCACGGCTGGAGCCACAGTGCCTTCATCAAAGGCTGCGGCGGCGCGTCTCCCCCTCCCTCCTCTTCCGGCCCACCTCGCCTCGCTCCAGTCCCTCCACACGGCGCGCTTTGCCGTGCCGGCGCCCGTGGCCAACCTACTCAAGGGGGAGCCCTGCTGTTAATATTTTTTATCTGATGGTGTGGTGTGACACACTTATCAGTAGCGTGCCCAAAAGAAACCAACGCTGCTGCTAAATCATACCAGTAGTACGCTTTGTACTCAGCGCTACTGGTAATTACTAATAGCGTGGGGACACAAACAAACGCTACTGGTAAACTTCTATGTATAAGCATTTTCCTAGTAGTGAATAATTAGGAGAACGATCAAAGAGACGCTCGAAAGGAACACCACCCTGAAGAGCAGCGGACGGCTGAAGGTTAATGAGATAGGTGGAGGTGAAGATAGCCTAGGCTCAAAGATGAGGTGGAAGAGAAGCGGCGATCATAAACGCACGAGCCGTCTCAAGAAGGTGGCGATGCTTTCACTTAGCCACGCCATTCTGAGCATGAGCACCAGGAAAAGAGAACCGAGGAAGAGTGCCCTGCTTAGAAAGAACACCACGCAAGATCTTGGAAATATACTCGCGAGCGGAGTCAGCACGGAACACATGAATAGGCGAAGAGAATTGAGTGTGAACCATGGTAGCAAAACGCTTATAGATGGAAAGAACCTCACTGCGAGAAGTCATAAAATAAAGCCAAGTATAATGAGAGAAATCATCTATAAAAATAATATAGTATCGGTGGCCCCCTTTCGAAGCAAAGGGAGCCGGACCCCATACATCAGAATGGACTAAATCAAAAGGACGCTGAGACACCGATTCACTAGTAGGATAAGATAACTGAATCTGTTTTCCTAGTCTACAACCCTAACACTCTAAAGAGACATCTCCTGAGACAGACCCCAGAATACCTCGACGAACTAATGACGACAAGCGAGACCCACAAAGATGACCAAGTCGATGATGCCACTGCTGGAAGGAGCCGGTAGATGAAGCGACGAAAGCAGATGGACTGGCGATAGTGGTAGCAGCGGAAGGAACATGAAGCCCGTCTAGCTCCCAAAGACCCTGAAAATCACGGCGGCGAGGGCCAGCCCCACAAAGTGTGCGTTCGACGATCCTAAACAGAACAAGAGTCAACGTCAAGCATGACGTGACAACCAAAATCAGTAAGTTGACCAGTAGAAAAAAAAATTCATGATAAGTCAAGGAACATAAGCAACATCAGGAACAGAGTAAGAAGGTGTGGTAAGATTGCCTGGACTAGCAACAGAAAGAGGAGTACCATCGGCAGTGAGTACATGAACAGGAAAATCAAGCGATTTAAGAGAGGACAAAGTTGAAGAATGAGAAGACATATGAAAAGAAGCTCCGGAGTCCAGAACCCACGAGGATGTACCTGACTATGTAGAGGGTGGTTTCTCAGTGCGGAAAGCATCAGTCACAGAAATTGCAGTACCCGTCGAAGGAGAACCTGAAGCGGCAATTAGACGCTTAAGTCGCAGAATATCCTGCTCAGTCAAGACGGTGGTGGAAGATGTCGAAGTAGAAGAAGTCCCTGAAGCTGATGATCGCGCCTTACGCAGGTGTTTCTTCTTTTGGAAGCACTATTACTCAACATGACCATCCATATTGCAGTAGTCGCAGTGAGGACGAGACCGACCCTGGCCGCCTATAGGAGTAGGCAAGAGCGGAGGAGCACTGGAGCGGGATGGAGTCCGTGCAGCAGGTGACATAACAGGGACTCGAGCAGCGAGCATAGAGGGAACCTCAAGTAGACCAGCACCACATAGGCGAGTCTCCTCAGCACGAATCTCAGAAAGCGCCTCCATGAGGGAGATATGACCACGAGCAAACAACTGAGCACGCCGGGGCTCAAACTCCTTACGGAGCCGAGATAGGAACTCGTAGACATGATGAAACTCCAAATCAGCCTGCACAGCCTGGCAACACAGACAAGTACGACAACCAGCAGTGCAGAGAGAATCAAGCTGACGCCAGACAGCAGGACTTTGAGCATATAAATCATCAACACTGAAGTCACCCTGCTGAAGAGCATGTTCCTGCCAGACCACAGACAGATATAAGGCATCACCAGAGGGCTAATAGTGCTGACGGTGACGGGTCCACATCTCAGATACGGTAGAGAGCCCCAAGAACTCAGAGGCAAACTGAGGTAGAACACTAGCAGTGAGAACAGCTGCGGCACGGGCATCCTCATCAACCCACTGAGTGTAAGAAGAAAGAGCCTCATGATAAGTCTGAAGAGCCTCCTGATAAGTCAAAACCTGTGCATCATAAGCATGGATGGCAGTGTCATCTACAAGCTTAGCTGCATCCTTTGCAGCTTATTCAGCATCGGCAGCAAGAACTGGTGGCGTCGGCAGAGTAGGGGCCACAGGTGGAATCGGACACGGCGGACAATGGACCTCGCCAGAAAGAACGCCACAAAGACGAATGCCACGCATATGAATACGCATGAAGCCAACAAACTCTATGTAGTTGGTGTCATCAAAGATCACCGGACATCGAGGAACTGCGACATAGCCTGACGGTGTAGACATTTTTTTTGACAATCACCGGGAAGACAACAGTACAGACAGAGGGTCCTGATGACCAGCCGCAGTCAGCGCTCGCGGCGGCAGTAGATGGATGGGACTGGAGCCAGCAGCAGGGGCGAAATCCAGCGAGGGACGGTCGGATCGGACGCAGGCGACGAAGACCGGCGACTAGCGGCCTGTTCCGGTGAGAGGCGGATGGATCCGATGAGGGGCGGCGAAAAACCAAGCCGGTTGTGGAAGATCGATCGCGGGCGAAGGCTCCTGTGCTGACTTGATTTGGAGCGATCACGGGCAGGACCTGGAGCTAGCGTGATAGGATCTGGAGCTAGCGTGATCTGGACGGGAAGGAGTTGAACGGCGGCTGTAGGGAAGGAGAGGAGCGGCCTTGGGTTAACCGGCTGCTACGGTGGACAGAAAAAGGCAGCGACGACGACCACAGAGATCAATAGCACGAGTTGCAGCGTAAAAAAAATTGACCTAGCTCTAATACCATATTAGGAAATATGCAACTTATATTTTCAGGAGGCCATAGGCCAGTATATACACATGTACAGGTGTGAAATATATATAGGAAACCCCTTACATGATAGGGTAAATACGAAATGTTATATGGCTATATATATAGAGAGTAGCACTATTTTAATTCCAGAATTAAAATAACTATTTGGATCATGGCATTGCCCTATATAGGCCCGAAGAGGCGTTCCGAAACCCACCCGATCGGTTAAAGAAAAAAACCCGCCCCACCCACTTCCCACGACTCCCTCCCCTACCCTCTCCCGATCCCCTCTGCACACTCCTCCTCACGGCATCGCGTCGCCGCCGAAGAACTTCTCCCGATCCACCGCCGCCGCCCTGCATCCCACCGGCGCGCCGCCCTGCGTCCCGCAACCCGCCGCCGCGCCGTCCCCCGTCCCGCCAGCGCAACCATGCCCCCAAGCTTTGCCTGCATCCCGTGCTCAAGCCCGCCCGTGTACTCTGTTCGGGCAACGTGAAGTCGAGCGACGTGTACGCGAAGGTGCTGGTGTACCTGAGCGTGGTGTGCTCGCGGGAGGCGCGGGAGCTCCGCGCGGAGGGCGCTGCAGAGGGCCACGGCTTCGTGCTCAGCCTCCGGGAGGGGCAGTAGGTGGCGAACGACTTCAAGGGCGTCACCATGTCGTGGTCGACGGTGGCGGAGGAGAAGACGACGTGGCGGGCATCGGCGCGGTGCTGCCGCCTCAGGTTCTACGAGCGGCACCGCCAGCTCGTCGTCGATGAGTACCTGCCGTACGTCCGCCGCGCCGGGCATGAGGTCACGTTCCGCAACCGTCCTTGCGGGCTCTACTCCAACAAGAAGGAGCTCCGCTACCAGCCTACCAGTACGTAATCAATCAATCAATTAGCTTGTTATTATTATTTTTCACATTTTTGATCCGATAATCTGAAGTTCTGAATGAACACTCGCCTGAATGGGCAATGGATCCAGAGCAATGTGAAGCATTTGCTGTTTTCATCTTGCTAGAAATTGCGTACTCTGGTTTATGTTCAGAAGATCACTGATTCTATCTTCAAATGTCGATCGACCAGCTCTAGGAGGGACGAGGTGTGGAGCAGTCCAACTTCCCCTGTATACTCACATGATCACTGGACACTCTGTTTCTTAGAGAAGATGCTGCAACATGATTCAGCAAATTGCTTTTGGATGTGTTATTGTTACTGAAATTTTGTGTGGGTGGACGTCTGGCTGCATGTATCCCTGCGTGTGTGTTTTTTACTTCCGCGCATTTTCTTCAGGGTAGTGGAGAGCACCCTCTCCCTGACTAGATCTGCATCACCACCCTGAGTTCTCCCAACGCAGCCCGGAGCCGTTCAACTATGCAGCCCTGGGCCGTTCAACGATGGAGTCGACGGCCGTTCATGAACACAGCACCCCGGATCCTGCTCCCCACCATCCAGTTCAACTTCTGCTGAATCCGGTAAGGGAGAATTCTTGTGAGAGCAATTTCCCGTTAACTTTTTGTCATTCAAAGTTCTAATTTGTTAGCTACTTCAGCTTTAGCTCGCCTGTGTATGTGGCTAACAAGGTGGCATGCATTCAGCTACGACTTTGTTTTTGTTTCCACATGTTGCGAGTTGCCATTTGCCTGAAAAGATTTATGTATACTGGGATCTCCATGTACTGAACATGCTACAAAAATATCTCATGTAGATTCATCCCCCTGTTTGATTCTTGTTGTAGTTCAAGCAGCCACAAACCATTGGCATTTTTTGTGTGATGCTCCACGTCTTATAAGTGTCCACTCTAAAAAAAGATTTTTTTGCAATATAAGTGTGAACTTCTCCGTTTCAATGCACCTAAAATAAGTACGTATTTTTGGGTCAGCACTAAATAGATTAGGAATTCTTTGGAAGTTCAAAGATTATAGTCTGGAGAGTTCAGTCATTGGATTTTGGGAAGAATGTGTCTTACTGATAAAAAATGAACAGAGAAAAAATACAAAATAGGTTTTGGTTAGTACTAAAAAGGTTAGGAATTGTTTGGCGTTGGCGGGGTGTTGGAGTGTTACTACTACTTGGTTCACTTTCATTTCAAGGGGATTGCTTGAAGCTATCTTTGAAGCTATAAACATAGTTGTCTTGATTTCAAATAGCGGTCCATGGGAAGAAAATTGAGCTATGAAGCTGAGCTTGTTGTTATGCCTCTGATCGTCCACCTCTTTCCTGTAGGTGTTGATCCTGGTGCTTGTCGCCATTTACGAGGAAGATAGTCGGTCTTTGAGCTGGTGATGATCTTGCTGTTGCTGGGATGCTATTCAACACGAGGGTGTGGTCTCCCTTGAGGTGCAACGTCGTGATATATATACATTGCTGCCACTTTTGGATTTATTGTTGAGACGGTCTCTCAAGGTCAATATTGATTAGTCCTTTCCCTAAATCTTTCTCTACATGCTCTGTAGGTCACCCAGTAAGAACCAAAAGTACGCCTCTAAGCTGCTTGTGTTTATATTCCACTAAAGAAATAGTACGGCTGCACATGGTCGACTGTGCTTGACCATTTAGTAATTAGTATGGCTAACAATTTTTAGCAGTAATTAGCATGGCTGCTCCACTGTGTCAATTTTCAGCAGGCCAACTTGATTAATGCTAGTGCAACTCATCTTCCACTGTCATGGCAGTTGTCGTGCGTGTGCACACATCTTAAACAAAATCTTACTTTCTGAATTATATGGCGCCACTACAGTCCAAATGTTTGATTTTCAGCAGCCAATGTGTTAATGAACCAAATTTGTGCATTGAAAAAAATAGTAGGTGATGCTTATGAATCTGTACAATAAAAATAGTAGGTCAGCAGGCTAATGTGTTGATGAACCAATTTAGTAGGGTGCAGTGTTCGCTACAAACATGGCTAGCAGGGTACTAAAGTGGTATTTTAACTTGACTAAAATGCCTCATTGTGTGTGTTGCAGTGACGACAAGGACACACCACTCTGCCTCCTCTGTTTCCGGTGACGACACACCGCTGTTATGGTCGATTAGCCTTTTGGGTTTAGATGTACGAGGTGTATGATGAAGATGAGACAGTGTAGTGAAGTCCATTTGGACATGTGAAATTCAGTGAGGCATAAGAAAGGAATAAGATCTAGCAGCGGATGTTGCCGACCTCGACTAGTGGTTGCCGGATTTCGTGTTTCTTCTGTATAGAACTGATGCATTTCTTCTCTTCTTTCTGCAGTTTTGTTAACTGAACCTAAACCATCTCGACTGATTGAACTGCACAGAACTTAATGGGAGGTCGCGCGAGGTGGCTCGAGCAGGCGGTGCAGCAGTTCGTTGCAGCCCCTCGATGCCGTTGAACTCCTGCATCTAGCTACCTCAAAGCCAACAGTGATCTCCTACTCCGACTCCGGTGTGCACGTAGCTTTTGGGCATGTGCCGATGTGTGGCTGAAGCTCTTTCTTTCTCTACATAGTCTCATATGCTGATGTTGCCCTCTCTCCATAGGTCGAGTGAAAAATTAGTAGTAGGACGAACACAAATGCTTTTCTACAGGAACACAAAAATGACCGTGCTACTTGCCACAAAACATAATAAAAGGCTCAATATGTTTTTGAAAAAGAAAAATCAAACAGACGTTTGAAAATGGGCAGCAGAAGTTCATGTCGAACTAACGGGGCAATTCAGCATTTATTCTTGAAAAAGTGGAGAAAATTGTACATGCTCTGTAGGTCAAAATTTTGGCTTTAATTTATGTTTTGTGAAGGTCAAAATATAGTGTTCGACAAGGTCAAGTGTGTTATCTCAGCAAGTTCAAAATAAATTTAAACATGCAGGAAAACAAAAAGAAAGGGAGAAGTTCAATTTCTAAAGATGACGCGGTTCAACGTGTAAACCAACGTTGACAGAAAACAAAAAGAAAAGGAGAAGTACAATTTCTGAAGATGACGCAGGTTGATGTCCAAACCAACGCAAAAACACACACAACAAATGTTGTTTTGGTGTCTTAAAATATTTTTATTCATAAAAAAGGATTAAGGAAAAAACTAGGAAGTCCATATTAAAAAGATGGAGAAGTTTGATGATTATAGAAAACTCAGATTTCCTCGTTATTAAAGAATGGAAACAAGAAGTTCAAAAACAAAATAACAAGAAGTTCAACTTTAAAACTAGAGTGCTTCAAAATTTCATGAAATAAAATTAGGAAATAAAACCAGGGTGTCTATATTAAAAAGATGGAGAAGTTCGGTGATTATAGATAACTCAGATTTTTCCTCGTTATTAAAGAATGGAAACAAGAAGTTCAAAAATAAAATAACAAGAAATTCAACTTTTAAAAATAGAACTTCAATATTCATAAAAAAGGATTAAAAAATCAGAATAAAAATTCATAAAAAAACTCAGAATATTCACGTAACCGAGAGAAGTTCACATTGATAACTGCCAGAAGTTCACGTACTACACGGTGTCATTTTGTTTTTAAAAAAAGAATAAAAAAGCAAAGGCTAATTTTTTTGTTGTTATAAGTTCAAGTCTTCCGTCGGAGAGAGTTAAAAAAATTATTGTGAGAGAGGTTTGTACAAAAAAAATATCATTTGTGTAACAATGACGAATTCATGAGAAAATTACAAATGAAAAATACACCACAGAAGTTCAACGTGAAAAACAACAGGAAGTTCACCTACTACACTGAATGAATATCAGATGAAAAACTTTTAAAATTGTCGCGAGTATGAAAAAATGATCAACACGGGAAAGTTGTGTGTTTACAACAGCTTTCCGTTGGTATATCACTTGCTCAATTTCGGTGAGTGGATGAAGAGTTACGAGCAGTGGATGAAGATCTACGAGCAAAAAAACACGTGAAAAACAGAGTGAAGTTCAAGTAGACATGCCGAGAAGTTCAGGTTCTTCACGTGGTGCATTTTTGAAAAATCTGTTTCGCGATAAAGGCAGAACAAATGATCTCTCCATTTTCGAAATTACTTGAAAACGTCTAGGAATCACAGAAAACCATCAACATGAAAGAGTTCCACATTTTCCTTAGCTTTTCAACGGTATATTATTTGCCCCATTCCGGTAAAGTTTGTAGAAATTACGGCGAAAATACGTTTTTAGCCATTTTTAAAATTGACTTAAAACAGTAAGGAATTGGGAGAAACAATATATACCAAAAAAATTCATATTTCCTCAAGCTTTCCGACGCCATATCATTTGCTGCATTCAGACATACGGTTAAAACAAATAGATCGTAAATACGAACTCGGTGGAACTTGTACCATTTTATAAATTACTCTTAAACAGTTTAAAATTAGAAAAAACTTTCTATATGTAAAAGTAGCGCATTTTCATAAGATTTCCAACGCCATATCATTTGCCTCAATTGGATTAGCCGTTTAGAAATGACATCGAAAATACGAACTCTGTTGTTCGGTTTGTGAAATTTTACGATTTTCCAAATTACTATTTAACCATAAGGAATTAGAGAAAACTTTCAACATGTGGAAGGATCGGATTTATAGCAGCTTTCCAACGCCATATTATTTGCCTCATTCCGATAAACGATTTAGAAATGTGATCAAAAATACGATTCACGTTTTTTGTGTGATGAAAAAACGGTTTTCAAAACTGCTCTTAAACCGCTTACAATTTGCCAAAAAATCAACTTGGGTCATGATACTGGTGTCCATAGCTTTCCAACGGTATATCGCAAGCCCATTTGGGAAATGTTGGCGGAAGTTCAACCTAGCACTGGGAGAAGTTCAGGTCGAACAACTCAGGCAATAAAATTGCAACACAGACATGTTTCATCATGACACGAGAGCAAATCTGCCAATGAGCGAGATTCCTATTTAAAACATGCATTTAGTTGCTAAAACCGTTTGTAGATTATACTTACATCACATAGAACATGAGTAACCAAAAAAATCGTGCGGGGAGACACGGTTGAGAAGATAGCCCAAAGGTCGGGTTCCTACAGAGGGAAGTTCAGGCGTGTAACTCGGTCGGAGAAAGCTGAAAAATTTATTGTGAGAGAGATTTGTACAAAAGAAATATCATTTATGTGACATTGAGGAATGTATGAGGAAATTACAAACGAAAATACGTCACAGAAGTTCAACATGAAAATAGCAGGAAGTTCAACTACTACGCTGAATGAATTTCAGATGAAAAACTTCTAAAACCATCGCGAGTATGAAAAAATGATCAACACGGGAAAGTTGCGTGTTTACAGCAGCTTTCCATCGGTATATCACCCGCTGAATTCTGGGGAGTGGATGGAGAACTACGAGTAGTGGATGGATATCTGCGAGCAAAAAAAAGCACGTCGAAAACAGAGTGAAGTTCAGATAGATATGTTGAGAAGTTCAGGTTCTTCATGCGGTGCATTTTCGAAGAATCTGTTTCGCGATAGAGGCAAAACGTATGATCCCGCCGTTTTCGAAATTACTTGAAAACGGCTAATAATCAGAGAAAACCATCAACATGAAAAAGTTTCACATTTTCCGTAGCTTTTCAACGGTATATTGTTTGTCCAATTTCGATAAAGTTTGTAGAAATTGCGGGGAAAATACATTTTCACTATTTTCAAAACTGACTTAAAACCGTAAAGAATTGGGAGAAACAATACATACCAAAAAGTTTCGCATTTGTTCAAGCTTTCCAACGCCATATCATTTGCTGCATTCGGACGCACGGTTAAAAACGTAGCTCGAAAATACGAACTCGGTAGGACTTGGACCATTTTCTAAATTACTCTTAAACCATTCAAAATTAGAAAAAAACTATCAAGATGAAAAAGTAGTGCATTTTCATAAGCTTTCCAACGCCATATCATATGCCTCCATTGGATTAGCCGTTTAGAAATGACATCGAAAAAACAAACTCAGCTATTCGGTTTATGAAATTTTATGTTTTTTCAAATTACTCTTTAACCATAGGGAATTAGAGAAAACTTTCAACATGTGGAAGGAGCGGTTTTGCATCAGCTTTCCAATGCCATATTATATGCCTCATTCCGATAAACGGTTTAGAAATGCGATCGAAAATACGATTCACATTTTTTATGCGAAGAAAAAACGGTTTTCAAAACTGCTCTTAAACCGCTTATATTTTGCCAAAAAATTAAGTTGGGTCATGATATTGGTGTCCATAGCTTTCCAACGGTATATCGCAAGCCCCATTTCGGCAATGTTGGCGGAAGTTCAACCTAGTTCACAGGGAAGTTCAACGTACTACTAGCGGGGCCGGTAAGGTTGTGATCAGAATATTATTCTGATCCCGTGATCAGAATAATCTTCATGTTTTAATATATATATATATATATATATATATATATATATATATATATATATAATACTCTAACAGATTCTAGTTATTCACCGTCGCAAATAACCGTCCTCTTTGCGCCTAAACAGGAGACCTTGGGTGTAATACATGATCTTTGTGCTCATTTAAATATGGTGTTTGGCTCCATAGTTCTTCAGGTACTTTATATTATCATCTACACTTGTAACCATAAGCTGCATTTTAAATTTCTGCGCATAAGTTATATATCATCTCGGAGTACACACTTTGTACTAATATTATGTTGTATGCTCAATGAAGAGTTTCTCCATTGATAGCCTATCAATGGTACTGGATTCTGTCAAGATCTTATATATCCAAATGAATAGTTTTGATCTGAACAAGATTATTGGCTTGCTGCAATGCTTTCCATGTCTGGAGAAGTTGTATATAAAGGTGATAATTTCACGCACATTGGAAGCCTGCATACAGTGTACTAGAATTAACCGTTCAGCTGTTGCTCTTTCCACACTCTTTTTTTAGACCTTAACTGTTTTCAATCTTCATGTCTATTTAGGCGACAGGACGGGGTAAGAAAGTTATAACCAATCAGTGGATTCGTAAGCACCGGGATTTTTTCACTTCTCATGACATTCGATTGAAGACAATAATGCTAGAACGATATGTAGCCAACCATGCAAACACTAGATTTGTCACATTCTTCCTGCTGAATGCGAGGTTGCTATTGTCCATGAGGCTTAAGTTTGTCAGCAGCATGGTTTTGATAGATGGGTATGTCGAAGAGCAAAAAAGGAGTTTCAGGTGGGCAAAAGAGCTTTTGAACGTGTCGAGCTTCTATTTACAACATATTGTGGTCATAATCCAGTAAATTTTACGACCCGGGATGTTCATTCTATGGACCTGACCGATCCATTTGACTGTGACTGCCGAAAACAGTGCTGGAGTTAGATGTTGTTGCCCTTTTCAACCTGGGTTTTGTCTAAACCTGATGAACAATTAACCCTTGTGCTTTTGTACAGTTTGTAAGCTGGAGTTGGATGTTCTTGCTCTTTTCAACTCGGCTGTGACTGTCATATTTTCTTTGAAACAAGGAAAATGGCTTGCCATTCGTTTAATTTAGGGTGAAGTATTGTAACAAATCCCGACCAAGGGAAATAACATCACTCTCGCCGGCTGCTTGAGCTCATTGTGCATTATAGAAGCCAAGTGATTAGCCCCCATCAGCACCCACAAACTTATTTCGAACTAGCACACCAAATGGGCTGTAAATTTTCATAGGAAAGGCTACATGACTGTGACAGATTTGGATTCTGACATTTGGGACCCACAGGAAATAGCCTATCCAAGGTGGTGTCGACTTACTAGCTAGTAAAAAAACAATTATGCCTACCAGCCGTTGGATTGACATCCAACATCTGTCGTGTATCTTCTATCTCTTGTCTTCTTCCTCCAGCCGCCCAAACCAAACCACCCCGTCGGCTCCGCCTGCTCCCGCCTCCCATGGCTGGCTGCGCCTCCGCCGCCCTACCGTACCCTCCAACGTTGGCCAGTCCCTCCCTCTATTCCCCCACTCGTCCTGTTATTCTCTAGCGACGTCAGCCCCAACACGCACCCGCACCCGAACCAGTCAACCCTCGTACTCCCCTCCGCGTGCGACTGGACCGACGCATCTTGCATGGCTCCAGTTCGTTCTATCTGAGGCCTCGCCGTCGTCTCGGCCTTGGTTTGCTCACCGTGCGCGATGCACCGCCCTCTTGCGTTGTCAACGTCGTCAACAACCGAGAGGAACAAGGATATGACTGTACGTGGAGAGGATGACAGTAGGGACCCACCAGCGTCATGGCAGTACGCAAGCAAGTGCCTCGTCATTATAATCCCAAAAAAATGGTTCCTCCTAATGGTTGGACATCTGGGGCTCACGCCGTAGTCAATGTAGTCAATAAACGAGAGAATTACACAACGAGCGGCTGACACCAGGGACCCAGCAGGTCGTGCAGTTGTTATTTACTTTTTTTGAGGAACAAGCAGTTGTTATTTATACTAGTTTTAGCGACGGATCAGGGTAACAACGGGATTGTGCGGGGGCTGTAGCCTGTCTAGCCAGGGTTTTATTTATGTTTACCACATCATGAGCCCAATTGTGTTTTTTTCTTGCTGAAAATGGCTAGCCCAGTTCTATTTTTTAAAGAAATACACAAACGAGGCCTACTTGCTTTATCAGCCCTGCTGGGCCGCAAATCTTTCAAGACGAGGAGAGTTTCATTCAGTTTGCCCAGAAATGGGCTGTACATTTTTAAACACATCAAACCGGGAATTAGTTTTAATTTTTTTTCATTACAAGATGTTAAATTCCATTGATTTTTATGCGTGGACAATTATTTGGATTTTATATTTATATAAATTATTTTTCAAAATAGTTTGAATGTGACTCGATATTTCGGGATTAAAAACAGTTGACCGCACCAAAATATGCAAAATTTCGTATAATTTTTAACCGTGGTCACAATATGGGGTGTAATGCTAACAAAAAGAAGATGGGCTCAAAAAAAATTCTTAAGAATTGGCAAATGGGCTGTAAATTATTAGAAATAATGGCAGATGGGTTGTATGCTGTTTTCCATAGATTTGAGGCTGACTTGTGCGCCTACTACAGGTTGACGTGTATGCTTTCCTAAAAAAATAAGGTTGACGCACACGCAACGCCATGTCAACTTAGTCAACACACGAGAGCAGTAACTATTGGATGTCCATCCAACGGTCGTCGTGCTTCTTCAATCTCTGCTCTTCCTGCTCCAGCCGCTCAAACAAGCACCAGCGGGACTGCCTGCTCCCTCCTCCTGCGGCCAGATATGCTGTCATGCAGGCCTCACCGCCCCATCGTTCTCCCATTGCTGGCCTAGCCATCCCTCTACTCACCCACACCTGCTGTTATTCTCCGGCGACGACAGACGAACCAGTAAACCCTCGCATTCCCCTCCGCGTGGGAAACAACTACCGAGTCTTCCTTGGCTCCGTGTCATTCCCTTCCTAGGCCTCGCCGTCGTCCACCCCCTGGTGCTCTCGGCGCGGCGTGGTCAACGTGGTCAACAAACGACTTGCATCGGAAGCGGATTGTACGTGGAGAGGCTAACAGCTGGGTCCATGGCCGCACGCAAGGAAATACCTCCTTATTACACGCAAAATAATGATTCCTCCACCTGATAGCTGGGACCCACTGGAAGGGCCTTTGTATTTCGCAAAAAACGTTCCCCCGTTGACAGGTCAGACCCACCAGCTATATCTTCGCACGCAAGGAAGTGCCTCGTTATTACGCACAAAAAATGAACACTCCCCCTGCTAGCTGGGACCCACCATAGTGGGAGGCTGACTTGTGGGCCTACTAAGATGACACGGACGGAGGGCTTTGTCAACTTAGTCAATATGAACGATTCTAGCTCGAGTGACCATACGATGTCCATCCAACGGCCCTAGTGCTTCTTCAACCTCTGGTCTTCTTGCTCTAGCAGCCCAAACAATTGTCGGTCGTGCCTCCTGCTCCTGCCTCCCATGTCCGACTATGCTGCCACTGTTGGCCATGCCATCCCTCTATACTCACCCACACCTCATGTTATTCTCTGGCGACAGCAGCCTCACACCGCAGCCGAACCAGTGAACCCTCATACTCCTCTCCGCGTGGGCATCCACTACCGCGTCTTCCCCGGCTCCGCCTCGTCCCCTTCCTAGGCCTCACTGTCGTCCACCGCCTTGGTGCTCTCGGCACATCGTGGTCAATGTGGTCAACAAACGACTTCCATCAGAAGAGTAATGTACGTGGAGAGGCTGAGAGCTGGGTCCATGGCCGCAGCAAGGAAGTGCCTTCTTATTACACGCAAAATAATTATACCTCCACCTGACAGCAGGGACCCACCGGACGGGACACCGTATTTCGCAAAAAAACATTTCCCCCTGATTGCTGGGACCCACCAGCTACATCTTCGCACGCAAGGAAGTGCGTCCATATTACGAGAATAAAATGATTCGCCCCGCTGACTGCTGGGACCCACCAGCTACATCTTCGCACGCAAGGAAGTGACTGATAGTCGGGACCCACCTAGTCGAAGCGTACTTAGTGTTGTCATTCTGGTCACGAACGTGTACGTACATACTGGCCGATCGGTCTCTCTACAAGTATGAACCGTGGCCGAGTAAGTAGCTGCACGTGTGTCGTTGTAGAGCACCCGACATAGCATTTCACGCAGTCCCGTCTAAGTCCTGAACACGTACGTACAACCACAGGGCCAAAAAAATGGCTACGTACATACATACGGGCGGGGTGTCGAGCTCGTACTCGCGGACGACCAGGGCTTGTGTACATGGAGAGGCAACGGACGGGTGCAACGGTGTCCTGTTCATCGGGCAGCGAACCAACTGGGTCAGAACGGAGAAACAATGTTGTGTTCATCGGAAGGTAATAGAACGCATGATGTTCATCGGGAGCCAACTGGCTTGGACGGAATAACCAATGGAAACAAGGCCTGGCGTACAGCAAAACGGAGGAAACGACCTTATGTTCGACTGGTCACGGTCGAAACGGGATCCTGTTCATCGGGAGGGGTCTGGCGTACCGCAAAACGGAGGAAACATACCTCCTACGGTTGAAATGGGATCCTATTGATCGGGAGGGGTGTGGCGTACCGCAAAACGAAGGAAACGGACTTGTGTTGGAGCGCTATGGTCGAAACGGGGGTCCTGTTCATCGGGAGGGGTGTGGCGTACCGCAAAACGGGACTCCATGGGATACTGTTCATCTCCCCCGTCGACTGCCTCCACGGGCTACTGTTCATCCACTATCGACCTCCTCCAGCCTCCACCTGTGACTGTTCATCCACGGGCTCCTGTTCATCCAGTCACCACCGCGCACTCCTCCACCGGCTACTGTTCAACCAACCCTCTTGACGAGGTCCTGTTCAACCACCCCTCCACGGGCTACTGTTCATCCAGCCCTCCACCGGCTACTATTCAAGCAGCCCTCCACGGGGTCCTGTTCATCCACCGGCTCGATCGATCGGGGTACTGTTCCTCCAGCGACAATGGCCTCTACTACCATGGGGTCCTGTTCATCCAACCCCCCAACAGGAACTGTTCATTCAAACCCCCCAACAACGCTCACTGTTCATCCAGAGGCAGCATCGATCGGCTTCAGTTAGCAGCAGTAGCGAAGGAATCACTCGGGTTCAGTTAACAGCGAGGGATCGATCGATCGCTCGGTTTCAGTAATGCGTAGCCTGAGTGCAATTGCTCAGGTTCAGTTAGAGCCCAACGCCTCGCTCAGGTTCAGTTAGAGCGCAATGTCTTGCACACACATGCATACGTATGAGAGAAACACGCATCGCTCGGCCCCCGACCACCCACCGTAACCGAGAACTCCCTGATATTTTCCTCTCCCTTGTTTCTACCACGGTTTTTTCTGTCATGGACGACCCAAAGAATGTCATGCAGCTGCGTCTCCGGCCTACCCAGGACGAAAAGCCATTTTTCTGTCATGATTTTTTGTCATAGAAGTAGGAGCCCACCACATCTATGATGATACTGGGGTTTGTCACAATTATCGTCATAGAAGTGTCATAAGTATGACAATTTTTTTCGTTCAGCCCAAAATGTCACGGATGTGTCTTTTTTTGTAGTGCAAGGTCGCGTCACCTCCTGCCTTTCGTCGTCATTGCGAGGGCGGCTGAACCTCTTCCTTGGCGGAAGCGTTTTAGGCTCCTCCCGAGGGCCTTCCCCTTTTCTGCCGCGGAGAACCTCCTGACCGGTGCCATGGGAGATATGGCAAGACGGCAAGACAAGGAAGAAGAAGAAGCGGGCGGCAAGATGACGGGGATGAGCAAGAGGGGCTCCGCCCCGCCCCTCATTTATAGCCTAAGGGAGGCCAACCACCGGCCTCCACGATCCAACGCAATGATGGTTTTTCTCAGTATCCAGCGGAGTCTCGTCATGTCGAACGATTATCAAGGCAACGTGGGGAAGCGGAGCACCCACGTCCCATCAATCGCCATGCGTCGACCAAGGCCGCAGGCGGTTAGGGCCCGCGTCTATTCGCACTTGCCCTTTGGCTTCGCCTCGAAGCCAAGTTCGAGCGCGCCTTGGGCCTGGGGGCTACTGTCGGCATTCTAGGAACGGGGGTACCCAGACTTGCCTGCCTACGGCCCACGGTGTGGCTCCGTTGACGGCCTGGTATGGCCCAGTTCCAACATCAACAACTCAAGACCCTTGCGAGGGGCCAAGCCTCGCGAGGCGGATGACATCGAGACTCCCGCGGGGGGCGGCCTCCTCAGGCTGGCTCCTAAGGAGCAGAGATTTCTATGCAAGGTTCGCCTCGTGAGGTTCAGATGACATGAGCCATGAAGACCAAGGCCAGGCCGGCGCCAGCGAGCGCAATGTACTAGTTTCCTCTTTGGTGCTAAGGAGGCAAGCGCATGCGTGGAGTCCCGAGGAATCAAGCAAAGGTTTCCATTTCGGTGCAACAAGACCAAGACCGCCAGGACGGCAGGACAGAGGTCATCGCTGAGCCCACCGTGGCGTCACCACTAGAGGCTTTTGCAAATGAAGACTACTTTTGTCAGGATAGCATGTACTAGTTGTCTCCCTTCAAATTTGGCCGTTGTGGGATCCCTTCTCGCCGTCATTTGGGAAGAGCACTATTGCAGGATGGTCCAAACGCGACACTATGATCAGAGACCCTTCAACGAAACTATGTGCGATGCGCCGATGCCATACTCGCAAATGATGGTGTAAAACCCGTCAAAACGGTGCAAAATGTTTGCAATGATGGATGCATCAAACATGGTTCTGATTTTAATTGCGTGTGCGATGTAGGGCATACGGTTCAGTTCAATGAACTGTTTGCGATGAGGCAGAACAAAAGAAATGGGCAACTAGATGAAGGCGTGTGCGATATATAGCATATGGTTCACTCGGATGAACTGTTTGTGATGAGGAAGAACAAAAGAAACAGGCAGCCAGATGAAGGTGTGTGCGATATACAACATACGGTTCACTAGGATGACCCGTGTGTGGTTAGGAAATACAATGGAAATGGTTCAACTCAAAAAGATGTGTGTGATACGTGGAAAATAGGTCCGTAATTAGAAATGTGTGCGAAGAACAATAATAACACAGATGATTGCTACTAATAAGCCGTGTGATTTGCTCTGACTACAAAAGAATAACATGTATATATATAGTGTTTATGTATACACACACACACACATAAACGCTATTCTGATCACGGGATCAGAATATTATTCTGATCACAACATGAACTTCCCGAGTTACACGCCTGAACTTCCCTCTCTAGGAACCCGACCTTCGGGCTATCTTCGCGACAGTGTCTCCCCGCACGAATTATTCTGGTTAGTCGTGTTCTATATGATGTTAGTGTAATCTAGAAACATTTTTAACAACTAAATACCCATTTTAAATAGGAATCTCGTTCGTTGGCGGATTTTGCTCTCGGGTCGTGATGAAATTGCGTTTTTTGTAATTTTACTACATGAGTTGTTCGACCTGAACTTCTCCCAGTGCTAGGTTGAGCTTCCGTCAACATTTCCCAAATGGGCTTGCGATATACCGTTTGAAAGATATGGACACCAGTATCATGACCCAAGTTAAATTTTTGGCAAAATGTAAGTTGTTTAAGAGCAGTTTTGAAAACCGTGTTTTCTTCATACAAAAAAACATGAATCGGATTTTCGATCACATTTCTAAACCGTTTATTGGAATGAGGCAAATAATATGGCATTGGAAAGCTGCTGTAAAACCGCTCCTTCCACATGTTGAAAGTTTTCTCTAATTTCCTATGGTTAAAGAGTAATTTGGAAAATCGTAAAATTTCGCAAACCGAACAGCTGAGTTCGTATTTTCGATGTCATTTCTAAACGGCCAATCCAATTGAGGGAAATGATATGGCGTTCGCAAGCTTATGAAAATGCGCTACTTTCTCTTGTTGAAAGTTTTTTCTAATTTTGAATGGTTTAAAAGTAATTTGGAAAATGGTACAGGTTCCACCGAGTTCATATTTTCGAGCTAATTTTTTAACCTTACGTCTGAATGCAGCAAATGATATGGCGTTGGAAAGCTTGAGGAAATGTGAAACTTTTTGGTACTATTATTTCTCCTAATTCATTGCAGTTTTATGTCAATTTTTAAAATGGCTGAAAACGTATTTTCGCTGATAATATACCGTTGAAAAGCTATGGAAAATGCGAAACTTTTTCATGTTGATGGTTTTCTCTAATTCCTAACCGTTTGCAAGTAATTTCAAAAATGGCGAGATCATTCGTTCTGCCTTTATCACGAAACAGATTATTAAAAAATGCACCGCGTGAAGAACTTGAACTTCTCGACATGTTTTGTTGAACTTCACTCTGTTTTTCACATGATTTTTTTGCTCGTAGCTCTTCATCCACTCACCAAAACACTCACCGGAATTGAGCAAGTGATATACCGGTGGAAAGCTGCTTTAAACATGTAACTTTCTCGTGTTGATCATTTTTTCATACTAGCGACGATTTCAAAAGTTTTTCATCCGAAATTCATTCAGTGTAGTTGGTGAACTTCCTGCTGTTTTCACGTTGAACTTCTGTGACGTATTTTCGTTTGTAATTTTCTCATCCATTTTCGTCAGTGTTACATAAATGATATTCTTTTTGTACAAACCTCTCTCACAATATTTTTTTAAACTTTTTCCGACCGAGAACTTGAACTTACACAAATGATATTCCTGTCATTTTGAAGTAAATTAGAAAATGACGAGATCATGATTTCTGCCTTCATCGCGAATGTAAATGCACTGCGTGAAGTAGTTGAACTTCCCAGGCATGTCTGTTTGAACTTCACTCTATTTTTGACGTGCTGTTTTTTGACTTACTGTTTTTTGCACTGCCTCAAGTAGTTGAACTTCCAGGGCATGTCTGTTTGAACTTCACTCTATTTTACTTTATTTATTTTTCTTATATGAAATACACACCATGTAGTACGTGAACTTAAGGTAGTTATCAGTTTGAACTTCTCTTTGGTTTGAGAGAATTATTTTAAAACACAAAAAACAACATATTTTTTATGTATTTTGGACATCTAAATACACGGTGAACCTCTCTCACAAGAATTTTTTAAACTTTTCCTCGCTGAGCACTTGAACTTCTAGCAACCATTTTTTCGTTTATGAGTTGTTTTTAAAAGTGCAAGGCGTTGTGTTTTATTATTATTTTTTGAATAGGTAAATCCTAGGTTTTAATAAACTCCAAACTTCTCTGTTATTTTAATTTGGACTTCACCTTTTTATTTTGAGTAAATAATTGTATTTGATTTTTATACGGAAGAAATTAAACATGGAAAGACAAGGTGAACCTCTCTTGCAAGAATTTTTGAACTTCCCCAGAAAGAGCACTTGAACTTCTTTCAGAAAACCTTTTAAGATTTTATTTTTCTATACTTTAATTTTCACCTGAAATGCATTCCTTGCAGTACTTGAACTTCTCGTTGTTTTCACTATGAACTTCTGCGCATTTTGTGTATACGTCGAATTACACGCAATTGAACGTCGGACGCCATTTTTTACCATTTTAAAACATGTAACTGGAGGTCGGATGTCCCGCAATAAAAATTCTAAACCGTGCACGGAGGTGCACGTGAACTTCTTGCAACAAATCTGAGTTTTTTTATATACTTCGAACTTCTCTGTTATTATAATTTCCAACTTCTTAGTCATATTTTTAAAAAGGAAATATGTTTTTAAATAAGCATGAAACATTTTTTTGTAAATTGCACTTCATAGTTTTTTCTTAGAGACGGTAATAATTTGAGTTTCCCGTATACATCGAGCTACTCTATTTTAATTTGAACTTCGTCATTTTTATTCTTTACTAACAAGGAAAATCTGGGTTTCTTTATAAATATCAAACTTCTCTATTTTTTAATTTGGACTTCTTGGTTTTTTTCCTTTAGCATAAAAATATCCTAGTTTTGTCATAAATATTGGACCCCCTCCACATTTTTTAAATTTTGATTTATTTGTAAAAGGACAGACAGAAAGGGAGAGAGAATTATGTGTGCATAAAGTGGGTAGCAATTTCCAACTTTCCCTCGTCGAGCACTTCATCTTCTAGCAAGAAATGTTTTTCATTTTTATGAGTTGGTTTTAAAAATGCCAAAATGACATTGGTTTTTGTTTTTCAAACATGTAAATCTTAGGTTTTAATAAACTCCAAACTTTCATGTTATTTTAATTCGAACCTCACGTTGGTTTTATTTTCTATTAGCGGTTAGAATCTGAGTTTTCAATAAACATTGAACCGGTCCATTACTTTAATTTGAATTTCTAGGTTTCTTTTGGAAACGGGGAAATCCATTTACTAATTAAATTTTCTAAACTTTTTTTATTTTAATTTGAGCTTCTGTTGTGGAAACTTGTTGAACAAGAGGAACTTTTTGATTTTTCCCGGTCTGTGCACTTGATCTTCTAGCAACAAAATTTTTGGACTTCGCCATTTTACTCCTATTTCCTCATATGAAACACACACCATGGAGTATGTGAACTTCCGTCTGTTGTCAATTTGAACTTCTCTCTATTTCACTTTAGTAACGAAAAAAATCTGAGTTTTCTATATACAACGAACTGCTCTAACTTTTTTAATTTTGAACTTCTTTGTGGGTGTTTTAGAAATGTGAAAATTGAAGTTTCGTTAGAAACGTTGAACTTCTTCGTTATTTCGAATAGAACATATTGGTATTATTCTTTTAGTACCAAAAAAACTGAGTTTTCAAATAACTATTAAAGTGCTCTGCCTTTTAAAATTAAACTTCTTGGTTTTATTCTTCTGTAACGAGAAAACGTTAAGTTTTTAATATGCATTGAACTACTCCGTTTTTGAAAATTGAACTTCTTGGTTTTATTCTTTTGTATCGGAGAAAATCTAAGATTTTTATAAACATCAAACAACTTCATTTTTAAAGGACTTCTTGGTGTTATTCATTAGTAAAGGGAAAAGTGCTAGCTATGTAATAAACATCGACCCACTCACTTATTTAAATTTGAACCTCTATATCTTTAAAAAGAAACAGGGGAAGATCCATGTTTACAAACTTTTTAAATTGCTCGTCTTTTATTTGAGCTTCTTGGTTCTGGAATAACATTTTGAACTTCTACGTTAGTTAAAATTGTATTTCACCGTTTTTAGTAATATGTAGAAACACCATTTTTTATAAACTTTTCGAACTGCTCCATTTTTTTGAACTTCTTGGTTTATTCTGTAGTAACGAAAAAATCACAGGTTTGTAATAAAAAGTGAACAACACTATTATTTAAAATTAAACTTCAAGGTATTTTTTAGAATGGTTAAACTTACAAACAAAATTATGGTTTTTTTGCACTTTCCACTAACTTACTCTATTATACTATCTTGTGATTTTTTTTGTCTCACGACATTTTTTGCTGTTGATGAAATGGCCTAGGTGGTCCTTTTTCTCATTGAGCAATTTCTTGGGTATGTGGTACATGTGAACTTAGGAATTTCTGAAACATGAACTTCACATGCTATTGAAATTCAAGAAAATTACACACAACAATACATACACTTCGTGTGCTACATCCACAACCCATCATCAAGTGTAGCACACCAATACATCGTCAAGCTTGGTACCAACATACATAAGTAGCATCACACTAATTTTATATTGTTTTTGTTCTGATCATTTAGAATGCTGAACCTTCCAAGGGGGCGAAGAATGATATATCGTACTCTAAGGACAGTAAAGCGTACGACAAAAACTCTGCTCTGTTTCACGATTGACATAAACGCCGGCAACACTAAGCAGTGTCGGACTCCAGGAGGGTTGTCCAGCAATGGGATGGCACTTGACCTCGACATGGACACCACGACAGTCTGTGGGCAACGTCGGCGTCATTTTTGTGTAGCTCCGCTGTGTTGCTCATCTTTTTGTTCTAGAGTATGGTGAAGTTTGATTTGTCCTGCAAATTTGTAGTAGCATAACAAGGCAAGCATCAACAACCATATTTGCTGAAATAAAATAGGTGAAAATGACAAAACATACAAAATCAAATGTACGAGGCCCAGATCCTTCTTAGTTGGCACGGGAGCAGTGGGATTCAGGGGGCACTGCGACAGCGAACCTCCGGTGGCCGCGTACTTGAACGGCCTGAGGTGGCGGCCCCTAAGGTTCAGTTTGCTTTCATCAACGACTGAAGAATGCAGAACAAAAAACTCAGAGTTTAGAAACAAGAGATGGGATTGCCATACATTGCTTTGTACTTTGAGAAATAAATACAAACATCCTGCGGCCACACATACCACTTTTTTCAGCTACGAACGATGATTGGAGTAAAGATGAAAGGAAAATGTAGGCTCACTCGTCACTCCCGTAGCACCTCTGTATGTCATACTATGTGCACAACAAGGAGGAGCAGCATCAGAATGGCATGCCTGCCACTCGGGAGGATGGAGCACGTGGGGAGTTGGCTGGGTTGGGGCGGTAGAGGAGTTCGCAAGCTGCTCCATGGGGTTGGTCGAGCCGATGCAAGGTGCATCGTAGGATGACGCTAGCTAACTGAAGATGGGGGCGTGGCAGAGGATGACGCTATCTAAATGAAGACGAGAGCAGCTGCTGCAGTTTACACGTGCGCGAGGTAGCATGGAAAGTAGCACAGGCTGGAGGGCCATGGCGGCTGCATACCGCGGAGGCGCGGGGCTGTGGCTGCCTTTGTTGGACTTGCGCACACGGTCGAATTGAACTGCCGTGCAGCGCAAAGGCCAGCGGCACCCCCATGGCGAAGAGCGCGTTGGAGCAGAGTGTGGCCACACTGTAGGAGAGCGGGTGGGAGAAGAAGACGGGCCACGCCGGAGGAGAGGTTGGGGGCGGGTGGCATGTAGGTGGACGGGGCGGAGGGCGACGATGGAGGTTGTTGGGGAAGGCGATGGCGGAGGTGGCCGGGGTGGCGGTGGAGAAGCTCGACCACAGCGGCGGCCAGCGGCGCGCGAGGAGGCGGTGGCACGCGGAGGAGCGGGGGTTTGGCGGTGCACGAGGGAAGAGGGCGGGTCTGGCGGTGCGCCGGTAGGAGGCGGGGACGACGGCGTGACGGAAGGAGGCGGGAGTGGTCAGTGGTGGTGCGCCGGTAGTAGGCAGGGTAGGCAGCAGTCGCGATGGGATCGGGGGGAGGTTGGGGATCGGGGGTGGACGAGCGGTCGTGGGTGGGATTTTTTTATTTTTTTTGCAGCGGGTCGGGGAGTTCGGGAGGGAGCAGTTGGCGTTATAGGGCTGGCTCTGATCCAAATAACTATTCTAATCCTGGTATTAGAATAGTGTTGTCTATATGGATTGACTATTTGTTATTCTGGATAAGGAATAGTTATTCTCCACTCCCCTCTATTTTACTATCAATGCACTGTAATTTTACGTTCCGTAAGTATTGTCTTATTTCCAACGTAAAAAGAGACCGCAAGAAAATATATAATCGTCATAAAAATATTTTATGTTATGTAAAATTATAAACGTAAAAACATAGTGTAAAATACACATAAACTGTAAAATTTCTTGTTCTATAACATATATTTTTATTTTCTTATGCCAAATTTTACGTAATGAATCAATAGGAATGTAACTATTTGAATTCCAAACGTAATTTAATTATGAAATGATCGTAAGATTACCTCGGGTGAAGAATAATTTATTCTGCACCCTGGGTGATGAATAGTATCACTACACACACACACACACACATATATATATATACATCTGGGCTATTCTGTTACGCGTAACAGAATATTATTCTGTTACCCTTCTTGAACTGATGAATCCGAGCGGTTGTACTGATTCCGTCATTTCGTTGAACTGATCATTTTTTATTAAAAGAGCAAATAAGAGCCCCCTCCTCTCTCTCCCCGTTGAGCCGGCTACTTGTGGCGGATCCCTCCACCCGCCCGCCTCCCTCCTGGCAGTCGCGGTGATGGGAGCGGCGGCGGCGGCGCTGCCACTAGAGCTCGTATGGTGGAGAGAAGTGTGGCGTGGGTGCGTACATGCGCCAAGCTGGAGCAGAGGCGCCCTGTAGCGGGCGGCGCCAGGGCGAGGAGGGTCCGCGGCGAGCTCCGGCCGTAGAGGGCGCAGCGCACCCCAAGAGCACACGCAGAGCTAGCCGGAGGAGAAGGCGGCCACGCGCGGCGCCGGCGTCCGCCTCAGCGCCAGCAGCACAGACGAAGAAGCTACCACCTACAAGTAGCACAAAGCGAGAAATCAGCAGAGAGAACTTAAGCGAAGGCACAAGGAATACCCGCGTGGTGGGGGAGAGCGCGAGGGCGGAGGGGGAGGCCGCCATTTCCAGCCGGGGGCGGGTCGAGCTGCTGGTGGAGTCGCCGTGTTCCGCTCCCCTCCTCCTCCTTCCCTTTTGTACTAGTGGCAAGGCGCCGATCTGTGATGTGGTTGAAAGGATTGAGTGACCACTCCACTGATTTCGTTTACCTTGCCATCTTAGGAAGGGAAGGGCAGAGCAGGTCCCGTCGGAGTGGGAGGGGGCGGTGGCCACCACCACCACCGTCCGTCCAGGTTCACCTCAGTCGCCGGCAATTGTAGCCATGTTGCCCATGTGCCCATCCTTGACGTCTCTCAAAGATCAGTCTCTATGCTCTGTCTTTTCTGCACAATACAGGAAAGGTCATCCAGTTCTGCATGAACTAGAGCCTGCACCATAATCTTGGCCATCTCATGGCATGTCTGAATTTGTTCATTTATCTTATGTAAGATGCCAAGACGAGGTTCTAGGCTAGTGTTGCTAGCAGGAACCATAGAGTTGGCAACATATGGCAGAATCTAAAGAGCGGCTGAAGCTGAATCTTCTGTGCTTAAAGTGCAATTTACAGGAAGGACTGTTCCAAAATTCATGAACCTAAAATGGAACATGAAATGGGAGCTGAGCAGATTCTGTTGCTAATTAATTATCCCGCACTATGTTGTTGCTGGTGGAGCTACTATAGTAGTAGTATTTGATCAGGGGCTAACGGTAGTTACTACTGTATTTGACATGAGAGTGAGCACCATACGAGCTATAAAATGGCAGCTCATATTCAGGGAAACTTTCGTGGTAGGTGTGCAACAAAATTTCACAAAGAATTGTCAAATGCAAAACTTTCAAAGAGGTCAAAGATTTCAGTTCAACGTCTACACAAAGCTATCGAAATATGAAACTTAGTCATGTTGAACGTTTCCTCAAATTCGCAACTGGTGAAGACTAATTTGAAATATGGTGAGACCCTTCGTGTTGCTTTCCTGTCAGAAAAAATAGAGTACTGGAACTGATGTCCATATGTGTTTGTGCTGAGCGTGTTTCGTAGACTAAAAATTACACTTTTTTGGGTACGCCTTTTTCTCGCAACTTTTCGATGGTTTACGGTATCATAGTCCTCAAACTTGCATGGTTTATATCATTGAGCTGAATGATATTTATTTTAAAACAATATGTTTTGTGTGTTTCTTTTTTTGAACTCATTTTTTTGCAATGATGTTTTGAACTTCTCACGTTTTGCAACTTGGACTTTTACCATTTGAATTTCCGTGGGTTTTTCTTTTATTTGAGCTTTTTTCCAAACTTATCTGAGACGCCATGTTTGAACATACAACTTTTGTAGTTGTGAACTTATCATTTTTTCCATTTATTAAGTTGCTTTTTTCCTCCGAACATTTACTGGTACAATTTTTTTTTTGCAAATTTATTGTCCCTTGAGTAAGAACAAATGCAATTTTTAATTTTAATTTTATGGTACTTATGGTACTAGAGAGTTTGTACTTCTTAAAAAATAATCACTCGATGTTCTTTTAGTTTTATTTTTTAATTTTCTTTCTCATCCTTATCTTTACTGGCGGTGTAATCACCATCGTACCTTTATGGTTTATATAGTTGAACGAACGTACATTTTTACCATTCCCTTCTTTTTAAAACTTATATGTTTTCTTCTCCAAACTTCCTACCTGTCGAGAATTAGAACTTATTTATTTTTACATTTGTACTTCCAAGTGTCTTTAATGCCATTTTCACTATTTTACTTTGTTTTACCTCATCAAACTGGCGCACAACACATTTGAAGAAACAAAATACGAATCTTTGAAACACTAGGGGTATAACCATTGCACATGACTTCATGTGTGCCTTCATCATAGAAAAATATACTGAATATCGCTAAGTTCTAAGGTTGAACAATGAATCATACAGAATATTGTGAACACGCCGCATTTTCTCACTAAAACAAACTTCTGTACTTGCATACAACCCTCTTTGAACTTGGACGACACCTAGTGCTCAACTTGGACGATGGACAATGCTCAACTCGAACGGAGGAGGTAGTCGTTGCTTTTTAACCATGAATGCTTCTAAAGACACTGGGAATTGCTTCAAAACTACTTTTATACTTTTTAACACGAGGGTTCTCTCAGTTGGTCCAAGAAGCAATGCATACATAATATTTTTATTCTGCAAGAACGAAACACTCCAATAATTAACAACTAATCTGTCAGTACATGCAGAACAATTTCAGTTTTGAGAACAAACTTCCATTGATATGTTAATCTCTCAATCTGTATAGAGGACAGGATGGTTCAGGGATTAGCATTGGCATTATTGGAAACCATGGACTTAATGAAATGGTTCAGGGATCACTCTCAATCAGCCCCATTGCTACTTGTGCTACAGAGAACATGAATATAAAGTGGATGGTGACTCATCGATTTTTCTTAGAAACTTACGAAATTTTGAAACTTGCACTGACGATATTTAGGTGATATATCTAAACTTTACAGGATTTTGAAGAAATTCGCTGCAAATCATTACTTATTTAGGTGATATATCTGAAGTTACAGAGTAATATCGAACTACAGTGGACAGACCAACAACATAAATCCTCAAGCAAAGCTCACAATCTCCATGGAAGATGCCTATGAATTCACCATGGAAGGGCATCCCACTCCCCCGCTCTATCTGCTCCCACTCCCTGCACACACACAGAGAGCAGAGAGAGGATGAGAGGGAGATGACTGAGGTGGATCGAGGACAGAGCACAAGGGGCCTGTACGTAGCTCTTCTCGTGATCGGCTGGGTAGCGTGCTGTTGTACTGATGAGGCAAAGGTCCAAATATATCGCCTAAATAAGTTCAAAGAATTTTACAAAAACAAGTAGGCAACAAAGAGAAAAGTCATGTATGGCTATCAGGCACAACTTATATATATAGGACTAGTAAGGGTCTCAGGAATCGACTACACTATTTCAGTCAACTCGATCTTCATCAGTACTAGAATGACTGGACAAGAAGTTTAGATTTGTAGCAGCACACACACCAAACTTATAGAATTTTTCTTCAACGTTTTTAGGTAATTGCATCGGTACTACTCCCTCTGTTCACTTTTATAAGACCTTGAAGACATTTCAAACAATGTGTAAAACAGCCTATTTTGAGTTGTCTGAAACGACTTACAAAAGTGAACGGAGGGAGTAGTATAATTGGAAAAGTATTTCAGATTTGTAGAAGCGCACACACGAAACTTACAGAATTTGATGGAAATGCACGATTTCTGATTTATCAGTACATAGTTTTATGGAAATGCATGAGTTAACTTCTTCTAGGCACTATCTGAACATGGTGAAGACTAGCAAATGTAAGGATAGGTAGAGAACACTTAGTATTGAGCTTTTTTCCAAGTATGTGTTGAACTGATATATTTTTTGTCAATGAACTGTTGTAGAATAGGTACTAGAGCTACCAGCATCTTCCTATATATCATGATAAAAAGCAAACAAACATGCATACTAGAGAAAATTGAACTGACAATAGAAGAAATTTATACTTTTTTGGGACTGACATCATGTAATACCTCATCCAGAAAGCATGCCAAGCGAAACGTTTATTTTTTAGTTGAAGAACTAGAAGTCTTGCAGCACAAGAGGCACGGCATGGTGCTATTAACTAACTTACAAAGATCCTTTCTGCTTTGTAGTAGTACCTGAGGTTACAAGGGTCAAAAATTTACCATTTGACGGCCTTCACGCCACCAGCAGTGCTGGAGGTGACCTCTTGTCTCCTGCTGTCGGCGGGGAACATGAGCTGGATCAATGGGGAAGAAGGTGGCAGGAGCGCCTTGTCCATCTGATCTCTCATGCGAGGGCAGTGCTCGACGTTGAGGTGCAGGGCGCCGAAGGAGACGGTCACGCGATGAGGAGGAGCAGGATGGGGCAGAAGTGGTTGTTGCCGACGCTCCGCCCTCCGCCGGCGACCCCCCCTGCAACGCGTCATGGGAGGTGGGAGGAGGAGCCATGGCGCGTCGCCATAGGTGGAGGCTCTATGTTTATGTTGATAGTACCATAATATCATTGCACAGTAGTGGTTGTCAACTGAATCTTGCAAGTCCAAACAAAACCATAGTTAAACTTAGACCTGACAAAAAAGAATAAACTCGCACTGACAAATGGATGAATTTCATGTAGAACACCTTTCTCCTTTAGACAGTTGATTAATGCCACGCACATGGACAAGACAGTGTGCCAAGAAATCAAATTGCACAAGTCAGAATACACAAATTAACACCACGGTAGCCGCCCTAGACCACGGAATGGATGGAAGCACAAGACGATAAAATAAAATAAGAATTGGCTTGAACTTAAACCAAAATGATAATTGAACTGAACTAAAATTAGATACTGGACTGAATTAAAATAAGAAACATATAGCAAAATTAAATTGTATAAACACAAGCATTTTCAGCAATCAAATTTTCCTCTTGAATATGTAGAGGGACACACCTTGTTTTGTCTATCAGATTCCTACATCCAGGCAAAGAAGTGGGTATAGGACAAGGTACATCAGCCCAAATTTTTGTACTTCTCGTTGCATTGCTTCAGTTTGGTTCCAAGAACACTATGCTGTAGTTCCGGTTGCAGACCTGGTCGTCACGGCGTGCAGGGACCATGAAGGAAGAGGATCTGGAGCAGAAGCTCTCACACGATGAAGTTGTGGACAGCGCCGAGCATGTCGGTGGATGCATGTTCGGAGAAGTTGTAAAATATTTGCAGAACTGAAGGATATGCTTTTTGTATTATCTCTAATCACAATGAACAAAGTATTTAGAACTGACGCATATATGATACTCGATCAGTACTAAAATGGACAATATTTGTTAAGTTTCTATGTATGAACCTACCAACTTTCTAAACATGAACTTCTCCCTAGGGTTATTCTTCGGTATTGAAAAATGTGCAGGCAGAGCACATATATTAGTAATAGTTATATCGAGAGGGTTTACTTCAACCCCTACATTTTTCATTCATTAATAACTATCAGTAACTTGTTATTCATCAGTACTAGTACGACTGGACAAGAAGTGCAAATTTGTAGCAGCACACAGATTGAACTTGCATAATTTTTCTTTGAACTTTTTTTAGGTGATATATCTAAACTTACATAATTTTGAAACATGTACTGATGATATTTTTGCGCACGCACCCAACTAATGTTTTTTCATGAATTTACAAAATAATACAAACCAAACTAATAATGAGTTTAGTACAAAAAACAAGTCTCTTCTCTAGGCATTAAGACAAATACCTGTCGAACAACAAGCACAAGATAGCAGTGCCGCTTGAGGAGCAGGGGAAGAGGGACAGTACAAACAAGTGCAGCTCAATGATACCATATGCTGCAGAACAAATTTTCCACTTGGGACTGAAGAAAGAAATCACACAAGATGGACTGAAAATCATAATAGAATGACCATAGCTACAATATGAACTGAATATATACCAGAGGAGCATGAACATCCAGGGGGAGGTGTGGAAAGGTTGAGATGGGCACCTCCCGAGCTGCGGCATCAAACGGCTTGGCACTATGTTGTTGAACGATCCGGGGTGGCAGTGGTGAACGGAGGGCAAGTCGGGTTGGTGATTGTCGTGCTGGAGATGGACATCAAGGGCGCTGCGGCAGAAGAAGTGGGTCACACCGGCAACCTGCGGCTGTGCGTATAGGTGGTTTGCTGGTAGACTGGAGCCGGGGGAGATGGGAAACAGGGTGGCGGCTGGAGCCAGTGACTGCAGAGAGTGGTTGGGGATTGATGACGAGATCAAGAGGAGATGGGGGCGACGGAGGCTTGTGAAGTAGCGGCGGCGCCAATGCGGCCGGCTACCAGGAGGTTGTGTGCGGGGCGGCAGCGCGGTGGAAGCAGCGGGGAGGTTGGCCAGGCGGCGCGGTGGAAGCACGGGGGCGGCGCTCCGGTGGGAGCAGCGGGGAGGCGGGCTGGTGGCACGGTGGAAGCAGAGGGGCGACGCTAGCGACGGGTAGAAGCAGGGGCGAAGTCGACGGTGCGTGGAAGCAGGGAGGCTGGGCCCGGCGGTCGGCGGTGGGTGGGAGCAGGGGGTGGAGCCAGCGGTGGGTGGACGCAGCGGGGAGGTGGTGGGGAGTGGGTGGGCTTTTTCTCTGTTTCGTGCCACATCATAGAAGCACCATATTGTGCAAAATGGATCGGGCCTCTATAAGGGCCTGATGGTAACAGAATAATATTCTGTTACTAGTAATAGAATAGCCCTGTCCTATATATATATACACATAGGGTCGCGCTATTTGTTAGGAACAATTATTCTTCACCCCTTTCTATTTTGACATCAAGGCACCGTATTTTCACGTTTCGTAAATTTTGTCTTATTTCGTACATAAAAAACGTAAGAAAATATGTATTCATCGTAATAAATACTTTATGTTACGTAAAATTAGGAATGTAAAAACATAGTGTAAAACATACATAAAATGTGATTTTTCTGGTCTTATAACCTATATTTTTGCTTTTTTATACCAAATTTTACATATTGAATCAATATGCATGTAACTATTTATATTCTAAACATAATTTATTTAGGAAGCGATCATAAGATTACCTCGAGTGAAGAATAACTTATTCTGCACCCTGGGTAATGAATAGTTACGCAATATATATATATATATATATATATATATATATATATATATATAATAAACATCCAATTACATAAGTGATTGTACAGATCATTCGCACACACCTTAATAAACAATTGCATGCATTCTAAAGTAGGAGAAACGATCGTCTAGTCATCTACTTCTTGTGACGCTCCCGCCACTGCTATGTGGCTCGATCCCTCGCCTGGGCAGGGACAATTCCTCATGTCAACGATCCGCCTGTACATCTTGTAGGTTGTGTACGCATCCTTGGCCGCGTACTTGACGTGTTCTTCATCTAGTCTCTCATGCCAAACACTGTGCCAGGCTTTCTTGTCCTTCTTGCTCTCTTCCTTCATCTTCGTGTAGTAGGGTCGATGATGGTCGAGGCAAGGTCAACTAGGGAGTTTAGTTTGTTGTTGTCGCTCCCCCAGACCTTGTAGTGGTGCTGGATGTTGACAAGATTTACGCATTTCAAGCCCGAAACCTTGAGCGCTTTTAAATCGTTGGTGGTGTCCACTGTAGCGAAACTGTAGAGAAACTATAGTTAGAGCTATTGATAAACCTGGAGAAACGCTTGCAAGGCCTTGTGGCTAGGTGGTAGTGGTAGACGAGGGCGTCATGTCGCACACACAACTGGGCAACAACAACCTTCTGATCGTGCCTGGCACGACCCATGGTGTACTCGAGATCGAAGCCGACCACTTGGTATTTGTCCTCGGCAAGGATCTGCTCCATAGTTTGGATGGAGCTCTCCACCGAGACCAGATCGTTCGTGTACAGCACCGAGAGAGCCTTCCCCCTCACGTGGGTGTCCATGATGTGTTGCGTGGTGAACTGCCCACCATTCTCGTCGTCGGCCGCTGGGAGCGCCATTGGAGCCACATGGAGCTCCATTGGAACCGCTGGATGTCTGCTCTGTATGTTTCCTCGTGGATGTGCTTATTGTATCGTGTGAGACGAGAGATGAAGGTAAATGGCTGCAGGAATAAAAGAGGGCCGGGCGGCATGGATTCTTGGGGCGTCCGCATGGCAGTTTTTGCAGCGGGTAACTATCGTGGTTCTAAGTCTGACAGTAATGTAGGGGGGTAGGTATGGAGAGGCAAGATCTTAGCTATGGAGTAGTTGTAAGCACACGAGGTTTACGAGTTCAGGCCCTTCTCGGAGGAAGTAATAGCCCTACATCTCGGAGCCCGGAGGCGGTCGACTGGATTATGTGTGTATGAATTACAGGGGTGCGAACCCTTTACACTGAGGAGGGGGGTGGCTTATATAGAGTTCGCCAGACCCCTCCAGCCCTCAGTTAGGCAGGGTTTTAAGTACATTAAGGTCGGGCGTTACTGGTAATGCCCCTAATAAAGTGCTATGATGACCATAAAAGCTACTTAATGACCGACCGTTAGTGTGCAGAGTGACTTTAGGTCTCCTGGCCGTCGAGTGGTTGGATCTTGGTCGAGTGATTGCTTCTTGGTCGAGTGTCTTTGAGTCTGTTGAGTGGAACACCTCCAAGTCGATTGAAAGGTGATTTCTTCTAGAGATGTCCTTGGGTAGGGCAGTTAGGACAGGTCCATGACCCTACCCTAGGTACATAGCTTCATCATTAGCCCCCAAATGGATCGAGGTTTGAGTGGGGAAGGAGTTGAGAACTTCTCCGACTCATTTTTCATGCCATGAGCATATCTTGTTTCGGATCAATGATCCCGAGTGATGACAACAACTTCCTTTTCAGTCGCCTTGATCCATTCTTAGTTTTTTGTCGAGTGAGTTTCTTTACTTGAAAAGCTCCGAGTGACGGTGTGGAGGAGATCTTCCGTCTGACAAGTTGTTCTGATGCCCGCAGATTTCGCGGGATTCGAATTTTGGGAAGCGCGTGGGACGGGGGAGGCCGCAGTAATCGGATGGGATAGGGCGGAGTCGCCTCGATCTCCGCGCCACCTTTTTCGCCACGTATCGCGCGCGCGATTGTTATGGGATTTGACAGGATCGTCCGGGCCTACCAGTCAGTCACTCGGAAGCGACCTCATATAAGGCGTCGGACCGGGGTTTCTTGAATAGTGCGTTCTCATTTCCTCTTCTCCTCTTCAGGCTTCTTCGTCGTGCTCGCTCTCGCCCCAGCGCCGCCGCTCCGTACGCGTCTCGCCAGCGACGATGGGGAAGGAGAAGACGGCGGATCTGGAGCAGGCGAAGAAGGCGGCGGCAAAGGCGAAGGGGAAGGCGACCAGTCGGGGTGGATCTTTCACATGAGCCAGCCTGCCGAAGGGCTGGATCCAGGGCGACTGGATCCGCTCGGCGATCCGCCAAGAAGACCTCGATGACCTAGCCGACGGAGGACTGATCCCCCATGGAACAGCGCGGCTTCCGGGGAAGGAATCCGAGCCGCAACCTCGGGAGGGTGAGCGTGTTCTCCTTGCCACCCACGTCGACCGTGGATTTTCCTTGCCTCCTCACCCTTTCTTTCGGGGATTTCTGAATTTCTTTGGGGCACAACTCCACCACTTCACTCCCAACACAATCGTGTATCTCGCTGCTTTCGTGTCTTTGTGCGAGAATTTCTTGGGTTGTCGGCTTCACTAGGGGTCTTTTCAAGCACATTTTCACCTGTCGTTTTCAGACGGTGAAAAAGGCCAATCCGAGTGACGAGAGAACACAAGTGATTCAGATGTGTGGGGGTCTTGGTGTTCAGATGAGAGGGAAAAGTTACTTTCCGGCCATGATTCTTCCCGACTCGGTCCGCGGATGGCAGTCGACCTGGTTTTACTGCAAAGATCAGCCGACGCCAGGGCAGTTGACTGCCTCCCTCCTTTTACCATGGACCGAGTGAGGAAACCCTCCTCTTTGAAGGTGATCCCGGAGGAGAAGGCGCAAGTTAGGGTGCTGGTCGAACGAGTGGTCCAGCTTATCCGTGACGGGGTCACTGGTATGGATCTCTTGGAGGTTTTCCTTCGGCAGCGCATCCAGCCTCTTCAAGCTCGAGACCATCCGATGTGGATGTATTCGGGTCTTGACGACACCACTCGGATTCACCCGGAGGAGGTCGATGACGACACACTGGAGGGGTGGCTGTCAGGCATCACCGGAAACAAGGACAACCCCAGGGGAGCCAGGAGAGCTCCTCCATTCGACCAGTCACACGAACCAGAAAAGGTCTAATTCTGAGCTTTTGATTATAATCTGAATTCACTCATGCAGCTGTCTATACTGCGTCGACTGACTTTATTCTTCCTGCTTTCTTTCAGGCCCTTATCGAAATGTACTCAGTGCCCAACAGAGAGCAAGAGCAAGATCTGGAAGGAGAGGCGAGCGGCGGCGACAGTGGTGAATGGCATTCTGACGGAGAAGAGGATGAAGAAAGCGACGACTCAAGTGACGAAGAAGAAGTCGAGTCGCCTCCTTGCAGGGAGAGGCGATCCAAGCTTGACCAAGAACGACCAAGCGCCCGTGAAAAGGCGATTGCTCAGACTGGTTAGTCTTCAAAGCGTCCTCGGACATCTTCACCAACCCCAACTGAAAAAGTGTCAAAGCATCTCAAAGTTGCAGAGCAGAAGCCTCGGAAGGCGTTGCCGAAGATTAAGATTGACATCCCCGTCACTTCTGCGTGAGTGTCTCCCTTTGTATTCACTCGATGCTCCGTGCTGTTTATTTTTTCTTGATTTAACTAGACGAACTTTGGAACTGGCAGCGCTGCTACTTCTGGGACCTCAGCTTACAGAGATGAGGATGAGGTAATGGAGGATGCAGTCACTTCCAATCTGGGTATGATTTCTGTCATTCTGTCTTTATTTGGTCGACTCAATTGCAATGTGTACCATTGGGTGATGTGATTTTGGCTATTGATCTTTGAACAACTCCTAACATTATTGACCTCCCCGATGATGATGATGAAGAGCCTGAGAGGCCTTTGACGAGGAAAAATAGGAAAGCTCCTGCAAGCAAGGTGCCACAGTCGACGCCGATGGCGGAACCAGTCGTTCAGGACGCTGGTGATGCCAATCGGGGTTCTGTTACCTTCGCCGTACCATTGTCGAGTGCCCTGCCTTCTTCGTTGACTGCTCAAGCTCCTGCCGACCCACCTTCAGTTTTTGCGATCCATCATGTCCCAGAGGACGAAGTGAATGCTGCCAAGGAAGCCATACGCCAGGCGGGAATTATGATGGAGAAGGTGAAGATGGTGCGGGACGCCAGTCAGGCCGCCTATGACGCCAGCTCGGCTCTCCAAAGCAATGTTTAGGTTAGCTGGTCACCGCTTGTTCTGTTAGGACATGCTATCTGGAGACTCTCTTTCCGAAAATCTTTGCATCTGTACACCCACTGGGTGCGTCGATTGAAATTTTGGACTAGTGGGGGCATGCTGAGTGCACCCACTGGGTGTAGTCCCCGAGACTACGGTGGACTGCTGGCAGTCGACTGTAGTCTTTGTATTTTGATTCTTTCGCTTGATCTGGTCTGGCCGTGTCGAGTGTAAACCGAACCGGTGGGGGCACGCAAAGTGCACCCACTGGGTGTAGTCCCCGAGACTATGGTGGACTGCGGGCAGTCGAACGTAGTCTTAGTATTGATTGTCTTTGTCATTTTTCGCTGTAAAATAACTTCCCCTCCCTGTTTGCAGAAATCTTGCGATCTTGGAGCTCGCTTTGCTGACTTGGAGAAACAACAGATCCAGCTAAACCTTGACTTGGAATTGGCCAAGACACAACTGCAAAAGGCCAAGGACGACGCCAATGGTAAGACGAGCTTGTCGACTGGTTTGTCTTAGGCTTGAGTACCCTTCTGCTCTTTCTGAATCAAGCACCATTTCTTTGCAGAAAAACTGAACGAAGCTCTGGCGAAGAAGGATCAGGATTTGGCTGCTGCTCAAAAGAAAGCTGACGGCAGAAGTGCTCTGGTTGAACAGAAACTGGCTTCAGTCGGCCAATTGGAAGAAGAGAACACCAAGATGAAATCTTCCCTGAACGAAGCCAACAAGGAGTGCACGCGCTTGAAGAAAAACAATGTCAACATGTACGAGAAGATGGAAGGCATCGCTCGCAGGAGGGACGATCTGGAGAGTTATCTGAGGAGCCTTGCCAAGAAGTTGTTCATCAAGCTTGAATGTATACATTTTGTTCCGACTGATGTTTTTTCTGTCGACTCAGCATACGAAAATTGACTTATCCTTGGGTCGTGAATGCAGAGTTTTGCCAGAACTTCGAGGAGGAGACTGGGCGGATTGAGCCAGGTTTGGACCCCATCAACTCTCCCGTGAAAGATGAAACTGCCATGAATCTGCTCCGACTGGAATCCCGCATCGACGATGTTGTGGACTACTTGGCTCGACTAAAGGTCGCCACATCACGGATCGACACGGCACTTTGGCCAGGGGACACGCTCCAGAATGATCTCGAGTCTCTGATGACTTGACTTAACGAGATCCCTGGTCGAGTGCAGGAGTGGAAGAAATCTTCTGCCCGGTGTGGTGCTGATGTGGCTCTGTCTTTGGTTCGTGTCCACTACAAGGAGGTGCGACAAGATAAGCTGGCAGCAATGAAGGTCGCCAACACCTAGAGGCATGACTTCCGATCTTTTATGGAGACTTTTATTGCTGCAGACACTCGGATCGCCGACGGCGTCGACCTGGACGAGTTCGTCGAGCCTGCCAGTCCTCCTCCTGCGGAGTGAACAAACTTTTATGCCCCACCTTAAATTTGCCTCGGAATGCCGAGTGGTTTTTGTAACCGTTAAACTCTTTCGGGCTGAATGCCCGAGCACTTCGATCTGCGGTCTGTAACCTTTAGGATTTATCTGAACTTGGTTTATCGCTGAATATCTTCACGAATTCTCCGTCGAGTGGAACTCGTTCTTCACTCGAGACAACTTTTGTATTTGTGGCGCAGCTCCGAAGGAGAAGGTAGCAGTCGACCTGCACCTCGTCGTCCTTGCGGATTGGGATGGAGCGCATGTTGTATTTGTGGCGAAGCTCCTAAGGAGAAGGTGGCAGTCGACCTGCACCTCGTCGTCCTTGCGGATTGGGATGGAGCACATGTTGTATTTGTGGCGAAGCTCCTAAGGAGAATGTGGCAGTCGACCTGCACCTCGTTGTCCTTGCGGATTGGGATGGAGCGCACGTTGTATTTGTGGTGAAGCTCCCAAGGAGAAGGTGGCAGTCGACCTGCACCTTGTCGTCCTTCCGGATTGGGATGTGTTTCGTACTTGGGCGAGTACTGGACTGCAGCTAAGCCTCCGAGTGGGAGGGTTGCTCTCCACTCGGTAGGATTTTTCAAACTTAGGCGAGTACTGGACTGCAGCTAAGCCCCCGAGTGGGACGGTCGCTCTCCACTCGGTAGGATTTTACAAACTTAGGCGAGTACTGGACTGCAGCTAAGCCCCCGAGTGGGAGGGTCGCTCTCCACTCGGTAGGATTTTTCAAA
>NC_041382.1:327510593-327548901 GCF_002162155.2 Triticum dicoccoides | reverse complement strand
CTCGGTAGGATTTTCAAATACTTAGGCGAGTACTGGACTGCAGCTAAGCCCCCGAGTGGGAGGCTGGCTCACCACTCGGTAGGATTTTCAAATACTTAGGCGAGTACTGGACTGCAGCTAAGCCCCCGAGTGGGAGGCTGGCTCTCCACTCGGTAGGATTTTCAAATACTTAGGCGAGTACTGGACTGTAGATAAGCCCCCGAGTGGGAGGCTGGCTCACCACTCGGTAGGATTTTCAAATACTTAGGCAAGTACTGGACTGCAGCTAAGCCCCCGAGTGGGAGGCTGGCTCACCACTCGGTAGGATTTTCAAACACTTAGGCGAAACGGGTTCGCAGCTAAGCCTCCGAGTGGGAGGCTGGCTCACCACTCGGTAGGATTTTCAAATACTTAGGCGAGTACTGGACTGCAGCTAAGCCCCCGAGTGGGAGGCCGGCTCACCACTCGGTAGGATTCTCAAACACTTAGGCGAAACGGGTTCGCAGCTAAGCCTCCGAGTGAGAAGCTGGCTCACCACTCGGTAGGAAATTATTTTTCAAACACTTAGGCGAAACGGATTCGCAGCTAAGCCACCCACTGGGGGATTTCTCACGCAAACAAAAACAATAACAATCACTGGGAAAATTATAACTCTCTTGTCTTTGATAAATAAACTACAGAAGTTTTTCTTATTACATCTTATCCGAGTGAGAATTCAAGTATAAAAGGGGCGGAGCAGCTCCGCATTCCAGGCTCGTGGCTCATCAATCTGGCGATCGACATTATAAAGGTGGTACGCTCCATTGTGGAGGACTCTGGTGACTATGAAGGGACCTTCCCAAGTAGGAGCGAGTTTGTGTGGTTTCTGTTGATCCACTCGGAGGACCAAGTCTCCTTCTTGGAAGGCTCAACTCTTCACATTTCTGGCATGGAATCGATGCAAGTCCTGCTGATAGATGGTCGAACGGATCATGGCCATTTCTCTTTCTTCTTCCAGGAGGTCGACTGCGTCCTGCCGGGCTTGTTCTGCTTCATCTTCAGAGTAGAGCTCGACTCGGGGTGCGTTGTGAAGCAGGTCACTCGGCAAAACTGCTTCGGCTCCGTAGACCATAAAGAATGGGGTTCTTCCAATCGATCGGTTTGGGGTTGTCCTCAATCCCCAAAGAACTGATGGAAGCTCGTCGACCCATGCACCAGCTGCGTGCTTGAGATCGCGCATCAGTCGGGGTTTCAGTCCTTTGAGAATTAAGCCGTTTGCTCTTTCCTCTTGTCCATTCGACTGGGGGTGAGCGACTGAAGCGTAGTCGACTCGTGTGCCTTGAGAGGCGCAGAAGGCTCTGAATTTGTCAGAATCGAAGTTTGACCCATTGTCAGTGATGATGCTGTGCGGAACTCCATATCTGAATATCAACTCTCTGATGAAACTGATAGCAGTGCAAGCATCAAGATTCTTGATAGGCTTAGCTTCAATCCATTTGGTGAACTTGTCGACTGCTACTAGCACATGAGTGAAGCCGCTCCTGCCCGTTCTCAGTAGTCCAACCATGTCCAGTCCCCAAACAGCGAAGGGCCAGACGAGTGGAATGGTTTTCAGGGCTGACGCTGGTTTGTGCGATATATTGGAGTAAAACTGACATCCTTCACATTTGTCGACTATCTCTTTCGCCATTTCATTCGCCCTTGGCCAGTAGAATCCCGCTCGGTATGCTTTAGCCACAATGGTCCGAGAGGACGCAAGATGACCACAGGTCCCCGAGTGGATATCATCAAGGATTATCTGACCTTCTTCTGGTGTTATACACTTCTGACTGACTCCAGTCACGCTTTCTCTATACAATTGTCCCTTTATGACTGTAAAGGCCTTGGATCGACGGATGATCTGTCGAGCCTCTTCTTCGTCCTCTGGGAGTTCCTTCCTTAGGATGTACGCGATGTACAGTACCGTCCAGTCGGGAGTGATGACCAAAACTTCCATGATCAGGTCGACCACAGCTGGAACTTCAACTTCAATCGGATCCGTGGCACTTTTTGGCTGCGGGGCTTCTTCAGTGAAGGGATCCTCCTGAACTGATGGTGTGTGGATGTGTTCCAAAAACACATTGCTGGGAATGGCTTCTCTTTTGGAACCTATTTTTGCCAAATCATCAACTGCTTGATTTTTTCAGTCGGGGTATGTGATGAAGTTCTAACCCCTCGAATTTCTTCTCTAGCTTTCTCACTACATTGCAATAACCAGTCATGGCCGGACTTCTGATGTCCCACTCTTTCATCACTTGATTAACCACCAAATCTGAGTCACCATAGACCATGAGGCGATGGACGCCGAGTGAAATGGCCATGCGCAACCCATATAAAAGTGCTTCGTATTCTGCTTCGTTATTGGAGGAATCAAAGTGGATTTGAAGAACATATCTGAGCTTATCTCCTCGAGGGGAGACCAATACTACTCCGGCACCGGAACCATTCAACATTTTGGAACCGTCGAAGAACATGGTCCAATGCTCAGAGTGAACCTGAGTCGGCAGTTGTTGTTCAATCCACTCGGCGACGAAATCTGCTATTGCTTGGGACTTGATAGCTTTCTTTGCCTCAAACTTGATATCTAGAGGAAGGAGTTCAACCGCCCATTTTGCCACTCGGCCAGTTGCATCTCTATTGTGCAGGATCTCTGACAATGGAGCGTCGCTCACGACTGTAATGGAATGATCAGAGAAGTAGTGAGCAACCTTCTTTGTGGTCATATAAATCCCATATACAAGCTTCTGATAATGAGGATATCTTTTCTTCGACGGGGTCAAAACTTCAGAAACATAATATACTGGGCGCTGAACTTTGAAGGCTTTTCCTTCTTCTTCCCGCTCGACCGTAAGTACCGTACTGACGAATTGTCCTGTGGCTGCGATGTAAAGCAGCAAAGGCTCTTTGTTGATTGGGGCAGCAAGCACCGGCTGGGTGGAGAGCAGAGCTTTGAGCTCTGCAAACGCTGCATCAGCTTCATGAGTCCACTCGAACTTGTCTGACTTCTTCATCAATCGGTAAAGAGGCAATGCCTTTTCACTAAGACGAGAGATGAATGGACTTAAAGCGGCCAAGCAACCAGTAAGCTTCTGGACGTCGTGCACGCGCACAGGACGTTTCATCCGTAGTATAGTACCGACTTTTTCTGGATTGGCGTCGATTCCCCGTTCGGAAACGAGAAAACCGAGTAACTTTCCGCCAGGAACTCCGAATGTGCACTTTGATGGATTAAGCTTGATATCATACCTCCTGAGGTTGGCAAAGGTTTCAGCAAGGTCAGTCAGCAGGTCGGAACCATCCTCATGAATGCTTCCACATTCCGACTTGACCACAATATCATCCATGTATGCTTCCACATTCCGACTGATTTGAGTGAGCAAACACTTCTGAATCATCCTCATGAATGTGGCTCCGCCATTCTTGAGGCCGAATGGCATGGTAACATAACAGAAGCACCCGAATGGAGTGATGAAAGCTGTTTTGATCTCGTCAGGTCCATACAGACGGATCTGGTCGATGCGGGGGAGAGGAAAATGATCTTTTGGGCAGGCCCGATTGATATGTTTAAAGTCAATGCACATGCGAAGTGACTTGTCCTTCTTGGGGACCATGACAACATTGGCGAGCCACTCGGAGTGGTAAATCTCTCAGATGAACTCCGCTGCTAAGAGCCGAGCCACCTCCTCACCAATAGCCTTTCTCTTCTGGACAGCGGACCATCGGAGATGTTCTTTGACGGGTTTCACTTTCGAGTCGACTCGTAGGCGGTGCTCAGCCAGCCCCCTGGGAACACCCGACATGTCAGAAGGCTTCCATGCGAAGATGTCCCAGTTCTCACGGAGGAACTGGATGAGCGCTTCTTCCTATTTGGAGTCGAGTGTTGTTGAGATATGAGTCGGAGCAGCACTAGGATCGGTCGGATGAATGTGAGCCGGCTTCGTTTCACTAGACGACTGAAAAGCTGATTCTGTAGCGGGCTTCTTGGCTCGCAACAAATCACTCGGGTCTGCAGTCTTCTGGTACTCCTGCAGCTCCACCACTGCCATCTGAGCATCAGCGATCTTTGAGCCTTTCTGAAAACACTCTTCTGCTTTCTTCCGATTGCCCGTAACAGTGATCACACCTTTGGGACCAGGCATCTTCAATTTGAGATACACATAACATGGTCGAGCCATGAAGCGTGCGTAAGCTGGCCTACCCAAAATAGCGTGATAAGCACTCTGGAAATCCACAACTTCGAACGTCAACTTTTCTTTGCGGTAATTCTTGGAATCGCCGAAAACCACATCAAGAGCAATTTGGCCGAGTGACTCAGCCTTCTTCCCAGGAATGACTCCATGGAAACTCATGTTGCTGGTACTGAGTCTGGACATCGGAATGCCCATCCCTTTCAACGTCTCAGCATACAGTATGTTCAAACCACTGCCACCATCCATCAAGACTTTGGTCAGTCGAGTGCCTTCAACAACTGGGTCGACCACCAAAGCTTGCCTCCTAGGGGTGGCAATGTGCGTTGGGTGATCGGACTGGTTGAATGTGATGGCAGTCTGAGACCACTTCAGATAACTGGGTGTCGCCGGAGCAACCATATTCACCTCATGGTTGATAACTTTCAGTCGACTTTTGCTTTCAACATCGGCAAAAATCATCAAGGTGGAATTGACCTGGGGGTATCCATCATCACTGTCTTCCTTGTCCTCAACTTTGTCCGACTCCTTTTCCTTATCTTTGGGTTGTTTGCCCTGGAACTGCTGGATCAAGAGCCGACACTGTCGAGTGGTATGTTTCGGGTAAATGAGCTTACCCTCTTCATCTTTCTTGGTGTGGATGTGACATGGCAAATCCAACACATCATTTCCGTCTTGATCTTTAACTTTCTTGGGGTTCCAAGGCCCTTTGGGTTTCCCCTTAAACTTTCCTTGAGTTACAGCCAAGGCTTCCCCAGGAGCAGCTGGCTCGGCTTTCCACTTCTGTTTCTGATTGGAATTTCCTCCTCCGGTTTCTTGGGCGACTGACTTGTGCTTGCCACTCCGGAGTCGATCCTCGTCTTCACCATTAGCGTACTTGGTGGAAATCTCCATCATCCGATTCAGAGACATGTCTCCGGTTTGACCGAATTTCAGATTCAGTTTGCCTTCTTTGAAGGCACAGACTACTTGGTGATCAGGCACATTCTCTACTGTGTGATGTAACGTGATCCATCTCTGGATGTAATCCCTCAAGGTTTCATTAGGCTTCTGCATGCAAGACCGCAATTCCGTCAGTCCTGCCGGTCGCTTGCATGTTCCTTCAAATGTAGTGACAAACACTCGGGCAAGATCTTCCCAAGCATATATGCTGCTGGGTGCTAACTGATTCAGCCACGCTCTGGCCGAGCCCTCCAACATGAGAGGCAGGTGCTTCATGGCCACTTCATCATTGCCACCGCCAATCTGGACAGCCACTCGGTAGTCTTCAAGCCAAGTATCGGACTTGGACTCACCAGTGAACTTACTGACTCCAGTCGCCAACCTGAAGTTGGGAGGAATCACAGCGGCCCTGATGGCTCTACTAAAGCACTCTGGCCCCGAAACATGTACTCTGCTGCTGGCAGGTGCATCTCTGTCGTGACCTTCTCGGTGAGCTCTGTTCCTGTCGACCAAACCTTGAACGAAAATGGATCTCGCATCAAAGCCTGGTTCCCTGGGGTCGACTGGAATCCTTTGCCCAACACTATGAGGGCGCCTGTCATCCTGTTGTCGAGGCACATACGATCCACTCCTCGGAGGAGGGGTGGGCACTCGACGTCGATCGTCATGATCGAATCGGTGATCATACTGCTCACGGTTTCCGTACTGATCACGCCGGTCCCCATGTCCCTCACGCCTCGGGGGCGATCTTGGGCTATGAGCCGACTGGACTGTGTCTGCAGCAATGGATCTGCTATGAATCCTGTTCCGCGACTGAGAAACAGCGGAATTCTGGTCTCCTGCTGCCCGGAGTAACGCTCTGATTTGCAGCAAGCCTCTGCCAGCCTCTGACTAAGACGGCTGAATCGACTCTGCTATACGGGCTGCAGCTGCTAAATTCTGAATCGGAGTTCGATATACCTGCGGGGGCGGAAAGAGCTGATGTCGACTGGATTCTGGAACCTGTTCTCATGCACGCTCGTCGAGTGCTCGCTGGAGGTTCTCCAGTCGAGTGCGCTCAGCCAAGTTTGCCAGGCGCGCGTCCTCCAAGGCATAGCCTCGGGGGTTTCTCCAACAATAGGAGTGTGTAGTGCATCCATGTTCCGGCGACGAAGTTCTTCTCTCTGCAGCGACATGAGAGGCTCGGGGAGATATTCCTCATGGGGATGTGATGGGTCGCCTCCACCTGCGCCTCCATCGGTGCGGGGAAAACCGGGAGGACGGCGCGGTCCCTCGACCATTAGAACCTCCGCCGCCGGATCACTGCTGTCGCACTCGGATGCGGTCTCTGCGAAGCCAGTCGACAGGTTGAACAAGCCGTAGAGGGATTCGTCGGGCTCGATTGCCGCGACTTGAGGGGTGGCCGACTGGCGTGTCACCGCGTGTCTCACCCACCGCTGAAGTCTCGACCGACCGGAGCGCTTGCGCCGGCGGGAAACAGGGAGGGAGGACAACACAGGGGTCGACTGATAATGGGTCGACGGTTGCCGCAAGAGGACGTCGCGAACGCACGCGCGAAAGCGCGTTGCCCCGCGGACAAGGAGCGCGTCGACGTCGAGCGGAGCCTCCTGAAGCCAGGCGGAGTCGTCGGCGATGAACGTGAGCGCGCCGAGACGGATCTCGCGGCCCTCCACCAAAACTCCGCCAGAAACCATGATGATTTGGATAGGAAAAGATCGCAACTCCTCCAACAAATCTGTAAGACACGGCCCCACGTTGGGCGCCAACTGTCGTGGTTCTAAGTCTGACAGTAATGTAGGGGGGTAGGTATGGAGAGGCAAGATCTTATCTATGGAGTAGTTGTAAGCACACGAGGTTTACGAGTTCAGGCCCTTCTCGGAGGAAGTAATAGCCCTACGTCTTGGAGCCCGGAGGCGGTCGACTGGATTATGTGTGTATAAATTACAGGGGTGCGAACCCTGTACACTGAGGAGGGGGGTGGCTTATATAGAGTTCGCCAGACCCCTCCGGCCCTCAGTTATGCAGGGTTTTAAGTACATTAAGGTCGGGCGTTACTGGTAACACCCCTAATAAAGTGCTATGATGACCGTAAAAGCTACTTAATGACTGACCGTTAGCGTGTGGAGTGACTTTAGGTCTCCTGGCCGTCGAGTGGTTGGATCTTGGTCGAGCGATTGCTTCTTGGTCGAGTGTCTACAAGTCTGTCGAGTGGAACACCTCCAAGTCGATTGAAAGGTGATTTCTTCTAGAGATGTCCTTGGTTAGGGCAGTTAGGACAGGTCCATGACTCTACCCTAGGTACATAGCTTCATCAGTAACTGCATCGCCGCGCTGCGCCTGGCGCAACCGCATGCACACGAACATGCGTGATTGTGCGCCGGCCCCAAACACTGGCGGTGCACGTGGAGGGACGAGGGCAGAGCACCCGGAGGGACACGAGAGCAGAGCACGCGTGTCGGGACGCGAGTAGAGCGCGTCGCGGCCGCCTCAACCGCAAGCAACCACATGCATATAGCCATTGAACATGCAGGAAATGGTCGCCTACAAGCCGGCCGACAATTGCCTCGCTGCGTAGAGAGCGGCTGTGTGCTATTACCTCCGTCTTGATCTATAGTTCCCTTTATATTCTGTGCCATACTTTGCCCTTAAATTTAACCAACAAAATATTAATGCATGTTCTAAAAATTATATAATTGGAAACTATGTTCAAATACGAATCCAACTATATAATCTTTGGCGACATGCATTCATATTTTATTAGTTAAATCCTACTTATAAACCAAGACGGTGGTATAGTAGGTAATTAAACCGCAAACGTTTTTTTGTATTAACCGTGTGTGTACGTGGCCTTTTGTCCTCCTCTCGCACGTCTTGTCACCTCGCTGCCACAGATGGCTTACAGCGCAAGCTTGCGCAGCGCGCGGGGGCGTTCTTTTGGCCAAACAGTGGTGCCAATGAATCGTCGGTGAGCCCGTTCTCGCGCAACCTCGCAGGTTCCCACGCAAGCTTCCCGCCCGACTCGATGAAATCCCCAAAAATCCCAATGCTTACTGGCCTGCTATATAAACCCTCACGGCCGGCGAGTCATGCGTCGCGTTTTCCCCTTCCTCCCTGTAGCTTATGTCGTCTGCTTCTCCCACAATCGCCAATGGCACCGGTCTGTCGTCCTCGCTCAGCCACTGCGCAGTCATCAGAGGACAGCTCTAGCTGGGAGGCTACACCGCAGCGGCGGCGCAGTCCCCGGTGTAGTGTAGTGCGCGTGGCTTCCCTATTGGGTGTGCGCGGAACACTCACCACACGCTCTGTCGACGCTACCCGTCGGCAGCTATTGCCGTCCGCCATTGCCACCACACCACCGTCGAAAGCCAGGGCCATTGCCCGCTCCGCCGCCACGGCCCGAAGGCGGAAGGTGGCCTCATGGCCGCCACCCCACTGCCAGACACCATGGCCATCACCCGCTCCGCCACCGCGGCCCAAAGGCGGGAGGTGGTGGTCGTGGCCGCCACCCCATCGTCGGCCGCTGTGGCAGCCAGCCCACCATCGACCGCCGGGGACATCACCCGCTTCACCACCGCCGCCTGAAGGCGGGAGGCGGGGGTGGATGCCTGCACATGCGTCAGCGACCTTGCGTGCTACACCGAGTTCCTGCGGGAGGAGGAGGAGCGCCTCATCAAGCACGCAAAGAGCCTTACCCCCGCCATGGCCATGACACACGCCGCCTTAGAGGCGAGGAATCAGGAGATCTACAAGGAGAACCACCGCTTCGAGAGGGCTTGTCTAGAGCGGCAGAGGGCGTTCGAGGTGAGCGTCGCTGAAGCTGCAGCAGCGGCAGGCACCGTATTGCGGTTGCCCAGCTCGTCGGTAGGCTCCACCTCCTCTGCCTCTTACTGAGCGCGCTCAGCAGAGGAGAGGCAGTCGGAAGTAGTACAAAGCCCCTCCGTTGTATAGTAGTAGTATTTAGGGGCTATTTTGTTTAGTTCATCTGACTATAGATGTGGTGGAACTGTACAACGTACTTAATATTAGCTAGTATATATAGTTGAACGAGCTATTTCAGTACGTGGTTGGCAACAATTGGGGAAAAGTTTGGTCGGTTTAGCTGTCGAGTGGAACTGTTTGTATAAATTAAGAACGACTGCTTAATCTATGAATGAAATCTATGCTTAATTACTGAATTTTAGTTGCAAAAATTAGATATTGCTAGTGATTTTTAGCTTCATATTTTGAAAAATCACAGTGTTACAAGGTTGACAAATGGGAATGTTACTAGATCAAAAAATGTCAATCTTTCCAGTTTGACAAATGGCAACATACCCAAATTGTATGTAAGTGGTTCCACACGGGTCATCCAAAAGAACCGTTTGCATTGAAGAGCTGCACAAATCCTGCTCTCACTTTGCATACGGGTGCTCTATCCAAAACGTTTGCGACCAAGTGATGCACAAATCCTGCTCGGCACATTTTCCCTTGGCTTCTTGGGGAAGCTGTCGGTTTGCATACGGGTGTTCTAACAAAAACATTTGCGATGAGTGTTTTATATTTAAAAACCATTGACATTTTTTTCAAAAGAAAATTGTTTGATAAGTCTGTACATTAAGAGAGAAAAACGCAAGTTCGCTCAAACCATATCTTTCATTTAGTCATACTGAGAATTTATATTCATATGATTGAGATGCAATATTAAACCCAAGAAAAAAACTATTTCCGGCGGCGGCGGAGGCGGCATGCCGCGCCATCGTTGTCGTTATTGTCCTCCGGGACATTGTTGTTGAAGTTTTCAATGTAGCATAGAACGTTCTTCAGTTGTAAATCAAACATCTTGTCGTCGCGCGATCGGGCGGGGCGTGGGAGGACGGCAGCTGGCGGCGCTGATAGGTAGTGGTCGACAACGGTGTCCCATGCCGCTGAGGGGGCGTGCGCACGGGCACAGGCGTGGCGGGTGCAACCAAACGCCCAGGGACCGACACCGCGGTGGGTGGAGGGGCACGCATGGGCACGGGCGCTGGCATGTACACGAGGTCGTGCGGGTCCGCAGAGACCTCGCTGACGCGCGCTGCTTTCAGCTCTGCGATAGTGCTCGGCGACCAGCCCGTCAATGCTACGGGGATGGTCGCTGGCGCGGGTGAGGGGATGGGAGCGGGGGTAGCAAGCGTTGTGGCCAACTCGTTTTGGGCCATGTCCATGAGGCCCCATTCCTCCTTATTTTCTATCTCCTCCGGCTCGGAGTCGACTAAACCAAACTTGAAGACTAGTGGCAGATTATCCTTCCATGCCATGGCGTTGGTGGAGGTTTGCGGGAGGGAGGGGAATGGGAGGCAAACAGTAAGGCCGCCCGTATTAAGCAGCAGCCCGGGCGCCATTACTAGAGAGGAAGGCGGGCGACCATGGAAGTCAAAGGGCTCGCTTCCCGGTGAGCCTGCGCATTGGAGGACAGCTTGCACGGCTCTCGGTCAGCCTGTGCACCGGACCACGTTCGCATGCCTCCTGTTCAGTCAAGGTCAAGCAGCTGTCCGCGGCACCTCCTATAGCCATTAGAACCAAGACATGTGGCGTCACGTGAATGGTTACAGAACGCACACGGTGTGAATTATACAAATGTTTGTGATATTAAAGTGGCAACTATTTTTTCAAAATGCCTTTGTTGGCTGTTATTTGAGTGCGCCTTCTCTAAAAATGGACACGAAAAATACCACAACATGTCGGGTGCCATTCCATGATAGCATGCCAAGTTTCATGAATTTCAGACGAGTTTTGGATTTACTAGAATTTAAAAACAAAGTATCTCAACATTTTGCCTGCAATCAACGGTGCCCTGGTGTTTGAAATTCATTCCCATTTCTTGCATTGGACCTAAGCATGCACTCAAGGACAAAGATTTGATTTTTCAACCAATTTATATGCACTGGAGCATGTGCATGTAGTTCAAATTTGAATTATGCACATAAATGCATTGAAAACTTAGTTAATGCATAAAAGTGTCCAAACAAACCCCGAAAAATCATAACAATTGACACAACACTCATGTTGTTCTATGTTGACACGAGAATCTTTTTGAAATCAGTAAGTGACAATGGATGTCATTTCATCCCCAAAGGTGGGACGTTCCCTACCGAAACCATCATGCTTGTTGTGAGAAGCTCTGGTTTGTGAGAAGCATATGCCCAAACCTGCCCCAAACGGGACAAAATTTTTACCACGACATGTTGATGCTTCTCCCTGATAGCATGCCAAGTTTCATGAATTTCAAACGAGTTTTGGATTTACTAGAATTTAAAAACAAGGTATCTCAATGTTTGCGGCCGAGTGACGGTGGCAGTGTGTCTGAGATTCATTCCCATTTCTTGCATGAGACCTAAACATGCAACCAAGGACATAGATTTGAATTTTCAACCAATTTATATGCATTAGATCATGTGCATGTAGTTCAAATTTGAATTATGCACATAAATGCATTGAAAATTCAATTAATGCATAAAAATGTCCAAACGAACCCCGAAAAATCCCAAAAATTGACACAACACTCCTGTTGTTCTATGTTGACACTAGGAAAAAATTGAAATCGAGAAGATGCAATGGATATTGTTTCGTCCAGAAAGGTGAAACATTCCCTACCGAAACCATTAGGCTTATTGTGAGAAGCTCTGGTTTGTGAGAATCATATACCCAAACCTGCCCTAAATGGGATAAATTTTTTACCACAACATGTTGATGCCGCTCCATGATAGCATGCCAAGTTTCATGAATTTTAGATGAGTTCTGGATTTACTAGAATTTTAAAACAAGGTATCTCAATGTTTGCGGCCGAGTGACGGTGGTAGGGTGTTTGACATTCATTCCCATTTCTTGCATGGGACCTAAGCATGCAACCAATGACACAGATTTGAATTTCAACCAATTTGTATGCATTAGAGAAAGTGCATGTAGTTCAAATTTGAATTATGCACAAAATGCATTGAAAACTCAATTAATGCATAAAAATGTCCAAACGAACCCCGAGAAATCCCAAAAATTGGCACAACACTCCTGTTGTTCTATGTTGACACTAGGAAAAAAATTGATATTGCGAAGAGGCAATGGATATCGTTTCATCCAGAAAGGTGAAACGTTCCCTATCGAAACCATCAGGCTTGTTGTGAGAAGCTCTGGTTTGTGAGAAGCATATCCCCAAACCTGCCCCAAATGGGACAAAAATTTTACCACGGCATGTTGATGTCACTCCGTGACAGCATGCCAAGTTTCATGAATTTCAAACGAGCTTTGGATTTACTAGAATTTGAAAACCAGGCATCTCAATGTTTGCGGCCGAGTGACGGTGGCAGGGTGTTTGACATTCATTCCCATTTCTTGCATGGGACCTTGGCATGCAACCAAGAACACAGATTTGAATTTTCAACCAATTTCTATTCATTAGAACATGTGCATGTCGTTCAAATTTGAAGTATGCACATGAATGCATTAAAAACTCAGTTAATGCATAAAAATGTCCAAACGAATCCCGAAAAATCACAAAAATTGACACAACACTCCTGTTGTTCTGTGTTGACACGAGAATTTTTTTCAAAACAATAAGAGGCAATGGATATCGTTTCGTCCCCAAAGGTGGGACTTTCCCTGCCGAAACCATCATGCTTGTTGTGAGAAGCTCTGGTTTGTGAGAAGCATATACCCAAACCTGCCCCAAATTGGACAATTTTTTTACCACACATGTTGATGCTGCTCCATGATAGCTTGCCAAGTTTCATGAATTTCAGACGAGTTTTGGATTTACTAGAATTTAAAAACAAGGTATCTCAATGTTTGCGGCCGAGTGACGGTGGCAGGGTATTTGACATTCATTCCCATTTCTTGCATGGGATCTAAGCATGCAACCAAGAACACGGATTTGAATTTTCAACCAATTTATATGCATTAGAGCATGTGCATGTAGTTCAAATTTTAATTATGCACATGAATGCATTGAAAAGTGAGTTAATGCATAAAAATGTTCAAACGAACCGTGAAAAATCACAAAAATTGACACAACACTCCTGTTGTTCTATGTTGACACGAGAAATTTTTCGTCCCTAAAGGTGCGACGTTCCCTACCGAAACCATCAGGCTTGTTGTGAGATGCTCTGGTTTGTGAGAAGCATATCCACAAACCTGCCCCAAATGGGACAAAAAAATTACCACAACATGTTGATGTCGTTCCATGATAGCATGCCAAGTCTCATGAATTTTAGATGAGCTTTGGATTTACTAGAATTTAATGTGTAAAATGTTGAAACGAACCCTAATAATTCCAATTCTTTTACGACACACATGTAGTTGCATGTTCACTGGAGATAAAAGGTCTAGCAGTTCAAACACCGTCCATTGCTGTTGTGAGCCCATTATGTAATTCAAAGCAAGATGAAAAATCAAGTAGAGCCCACATAGTTTATTATCACCAACCGTGTGAGATGCAGCACAAAATATCCTGGAGCACCGCCGGTGTATAGTACGCCCGTGGCTTATGCGAGAAGGTGCGTCGGCTATAGTCCACAGCCGACGTCTCAAGCACACTAGCTCGCTCCCCAAATATCATTTTGCTGTTCAATCATCGCCGGTGAAAGATGGGCATGTGGACCCGCATCGTGAGGGCGACTTCAGTGGTCTGCTCCGACGAGAGCGCGGCTGCATCCGCCATGCTCATGCTAACAAGGTGCCTGAGCATGGCCGCAATCTATGACCGGGCGGCCAAGGCAGCCCAAACGGCCGCTGTTGCTTCTCAGGTGGCGGTAGCAACATCTGCCCTCGGGGATAGCAACTGGCGAGAGCGGCACAGCGGCTGTCCGTTCCGTAGCAGCGGCCTTAGACCTGATGGAGGCCACCCACGACCATGTCGAGGCCTCCCATGCCCAGCTCATGGCGGTCACCGCACAAATCGAACGAAGCTTCTCCGACAACGGTCGGCAACCCACAGCCGAAGAGTTGGCAATCGCTGAGAGTGTTCAAGCAGCCGTCCGTTCCTCCGCTGCATGCCTTGCAACGACGGAGCCTGTCCAAGCCCAGATTGCGGCCGCCCACGCCCAGCTTGTGGTGGCCTTTTTCAAAGCGATGGCGGACGCAGATGGCGAGATGGTTGCCGAGTATGGTGCAATGGATGCCATTGAGCCCCTTCCCCAGGAGACCGTCGGGCGCGAGCTGGACATGGAGGCGGCGGCGGAGATCGACAAGCACCAGCCGTAGTAGTACTCTTTGTTTTGTTTAATTAAGAGCGCCGGTCTTTAAATTGTTCGAGTAATGTTTAGGTCTGCTAGCTTTGTTTAATTGCTGAACTTGCTCAATTAAGAAGTGTGGGTGTGCTGTAGTCTCCTTTGTGTAACCAAATTATGCAATGACGTGGATGACCACTGTAACCAGGGAAATTCGAACCAAAATTTTTGATGTTCAACCTCATCACACATGGGTTAGCTATCTAAATCGTTTGTGATGTTCACATATTGTACACAGTTCCGAATAAGGGACCGTGTCTGATGACACTTTGCGCGCCAGTTTTTTCGCTGAAGAGATTCCAAATTTTCGGGTTCCGCGGAAATATCTACCTCCCCGCCCCTCCCCTTACCAAAAGCCACATTTCCCTTGTTTTCGCCTTCCTTTCCAAGTTGAAATGTTCACTCCTTGCTTGCAGCACCGCCTCCTCGTCGGCAAGCCTCCTTCACACTGCTCGGCCTCTTTTATCCAGGCAGGTAATCCACACCCGACCCCATCCTTCTCCTCCTTCTGCATCCCACATGCCTCGACCGCTGGCGCGACACCTTCAACCCAAATCACCGACCCCTCCACCAAATAAGTGTCGGCCTAAGCCATGGTGCACACATTATAGCCAGGATCTCAAGGAGCATTTGGCAGCGGAGAAGCAAATCACGGCCGCACGCCGGATGAGGTCGCCATGGCTGCCATTCGTGCCGACTCCAGATCTTGGAGGAGCACCTTGCCATTTGCTAGCTAAGCCAGTTAAGCATGCTCGGTTTACCCATTGCATGTGCTACTCCTGCCTTTCCTTCAGAAATTCTAGTGAATTGTGCTATCTAATTTTACCATGCAATCTGTTGCTCTAGTGTATATGTTCTATATGTCGTGCAGTGTGGTGCTCACTTATTAACTATTTTGTTAATTAGTTGTCGTCTTCAGTTAACTGTTTGGTTCAATTCTGCAAATGTAATGTTCAATTCTTTAGGCTGCAATTTTGTATTGTCTTCCATGTGAGAAATAAATTGAATTTATCTTTACAAAATACATGAGAAACGAATACAATTGCTATATTTCCAAGTTGTCAAGCATCCTTGGTTTGGTTATACATTGTGCAATGTGGTGCTTAGTTAACGTTTGGTTCATTTGTGTTGTGGTGTTTAGTTAACTATTTGGTTCAATTCTGCAATGCGATGTTCAATAGTTGTTGGTGCATTCTATTATTTTATACCATGTGAGGAATAAATTGAATTTGGTTGTAGTAAATACATGAGAAACAAATACAATTGCTATATTTCCAAGTTGTTAAGCATGCTTGGTTGGGTTAACTTTCTGATCTTCTATTAGGAGTATGTTATATTGTGCAATGTGGTGCTCAGTTAATGTTTGGTTCATTTGTTGTGGTGTTTAATTAACTGCTTGGTTCAATTCTGCAATGCAATGTCAAATTGTTGTTGGTAGAATTTTGTATTGTTGTGCATGTGAGGAATAAATCGAATTTGGCTGCACTTAATACATGACAAACATATACAAGTGATATATTTCCTAGTTCTTAATCATGCTTGGTTTGGATAAATTGGTTTCCCATGTGGCTTGAATTAATCTGATGAATATGCAATGTGCTAATTTTTCATGAACATATTTTACTGATAGCATGCAAACCCTTACTTAACCTGATGACTAACTACCTTATATGTGTTGCAGGGAAACAATGGGAAGCAGTAAGGTTTGCAATCGAGGTTACATGTGCATCGTCCGTTGTCTAATAGCACACTATTGTGCAATTGCAGGAACCACTCTAATATTTAGGTTTTTAACAATTTGGTCTTGCACATGTAGGTCCTGCTGTCAGAGGTTTTGACCCACTGTTCGACCCTTTTTGCATATGGGGAAATGAGTTGTCCATGAATATCAATCAAGTCAAGAAACTCAGAAAGATTGTTAGGATAAAGAAATTAGCGACAAAAAACAACAAGATCTTTGTCTGCACAATGAAGAAGACATCAGTTCACTACAAGATGGTACTAACTATTATACCTTGCCTTTTTATTCCTTTGCCCCATTTCCAATACATAGAAGATATTTATGCACATCCTTGTTTTCATGCCTTTCCAAAGCAGCTCACTGATGATTACCTCTCAAACCACCTCTATGATCAGGAGGCAAGGAAGGTTTTCATACAACACCCACGGTTCAATATTGAAGTGTTTCTGAAGAGGACGAAGGACGGACGGTCAATCATCCACAGGCACTGGCCTAAACTTGCAAAGACCTTCAACATGAATGAAGGATCAATATTCGCCTTCCTCTTCAGCTGTTTTCCAGATGAGGTGCATCTTTCTATATACCGTCTATGATGCTAATTTCGAAAGGTTCTACATGTTGCATGTGAAATTTGGTGGTGGTGCAGTTGTGTAATGGGGTAGCTGAGTGATGAAGCTATATCAGGTTGTACTCTGATGTATTTCAATTATGAAATCCTGCTTCCTTAATATGGAAAAGAAATATATTATGTGCTTAATATGAATGTCAGTTAGATTAATAAATGGATTATTAATAATAGGGCAATTAGCATGCTAATGGCGAATTAGCCTGCTAATTGGGTTTTGCTATTGCAAACAGTTATTCAGAAAATACCATGGGCGATGACCTCAAGCAACGCACACAGTTTTTAGGAATAAACCGTGTTGGATCAATGAACAATCACACATAACCTTCTATTGAAAATTGTTTGCGTTAGGCCACCTTGCGCAACCGTTTACGACATAAAAACTGTGTGTGATGGACAACCTTTGCCACATAGTTTCTTCTACGTACCGTGTGTGATGCATTCAATAATGCAAACGATAAACTTGTTAATATCATGTGCAATGGCAACGCTATCACAAACGATTTAACGGGCAAAATTGTGTGTGATGTAGCTGTGAACAGAAATGTTTTCCTTGGAGCGACTATGTGTGATGTACATATGAACAGAAACGTTTAGCGGGGACTGACTGTGTGGGATATACTTGCGACTGGAAATAATTTCGCCTATATAATTGTATTTTTTAGCTCTACTGTACGTATTTCCGTATTTGAGCACTCGTCGGTCGCACACGACCTCATTTTGCTGAGCGTGTGTGCTAGGAGGGCATATCCCCGACGGTTTCTGGGTCATGTGGGAAGGACCCCCCTATCGCTGCCACTCACTAGGCGACGGTTCCAAATGCCGTCGCGGGAAGGGGTTAAAACCCATTTGTATAGCACCGACGCGTACCAGTGGAGGACCAAGGACACTATAAATATGACCTAGCCACCACCATAGAGGGGGACAGATCATTCAGACCATCCTCACACCCACCAGCTCATTGAGCACAAGAACGCCTCTCCTCCTGAGGTTGTTCTCCCTGTACTAGTTCATCCTCAGCCCCTCGAGGCCAATCCACCATAAAGCAGGAGTAGGGTTTTACACCGCAAGGTGGACCGAACCTGGGTAAATTGTTGTGTCTCTTTCCGATTTGGTTCGTCGAGCTAGGTCGTGAGATTAGCGAGCGGGCAGACTGGGGAGGACAAGTTCTTCGCATGCACCCCAGAGTTCGAACCTCTCAAGGGTCTGTGAAACCCGAAATCCGACAACTTACATCTACGTCGTGCGTTTGACTCTCCCTGGTAATCACTCTATCCAAGCTTTGAGGGTTTTGGCTACTACGGTTGCAGATCACCATCTGCTGCTGGGTAAGAACTGGTGAGAATTTGAGATTTGCTTGACGGATTTGTGACACACCGCCACTTTCTAGTTGTTTCTAGGATCATATTCTTGTGTGTTTCTCTTGCTGCTAACCATGGCAGGACCACAAGCCTATTCGTGTGCATTTTAGTATCGCTGCATATGTTGATTTCGTTGATTGTGATGTGGTACCCATGCAAGCATGTCCCTTATTATTTGGTACACCATGGCAATTCGATAAAAAATCTGTACACCATGGTAGAAACAATCACTATACTCTTGTTCATAAGGATAAACATATTACTTTGCTTCCTAGGACTCCTGGTTCCATTTTGAAAGATGATATTAATCGAGCTAGTAAAGCAAAACAGGAGCAAAATAAGAGTGAAAATCAGATAGTGGCAAAAGAATTTGAGCAACAAATGAAACTAATAATAAACCATCTAGTGTTGCTTCTGAAATTAAATTTAAAAGTGGATGTTTACTTGCCACCAAATCTGATATCGATGATCTAGTTTGCAACTAATTTGTTTGCTATGCTTTTGTGTGCAAAGAGGCATTATTTTCATTCGAGGACATGCCTTCTTCTTTGCCTCCTACCATCACTAACATTTTGCAGGAGTTTGCTGACGTCTTTCCACAAGACGTGCCACCGGGATTACCATCTATTCGAGGGATTGAGCATCAAATTGACTTAATTCCCGGTGCATCACTACCCAACCATGCACCATACCGTACCAATCTAGAGGAGACGAAGGAGATTATGCGTCAAGTACAGGAGCTGCTCGACAAAGGTTATATACGCGAATCTCTTAGTCCTTGTGATGTTCCTATTATACTAGTGCCAAAAAAGGATGATACGTCGCGTATGTGTGTTGATTTTAGAGGCATTAATAATATTATTATTCGTTATCGTCATCCTATTCCTAGGCTAGATGATATGCTTAATGAATTGAGTGGCTCTACAATATTCTCCAAAGTTGATTTGCATAGTGGATACCATCAAATTCGTATGAAATTGGGAGATGAATGGAAAACAACTTTAAAACAAAGTTTTGATTATATGAGTGGTTATTCATGCCTTTTGAGTTAACTAATGCACCTAGTACTTTCATGAGATCAATGAACGAATTTTTACGTGCTTTTATTGGACGATTTGTGGCAGTCTATTTTGATGATATACTGATTTATAGCAGATCTTTGGAGGAACATTTGGAAAATTTACGTGTTGTTTTTATTGCTCTACATGATGCATGTTTTTGGTAACCTTGGGAAGTGCACCTTTTGCACCGACCAAGTATCTTTTCTTGGATATGTAGTTACTCCACAGCGTTTGAAGTTGGTGAAGCCAAGATTGAAGCTATTGAGAGTTGGCCGCAGCCCAAAACGGCCACACATGTGAGGAGTTTTCTTGGCCTCACTGGATTCTATCGGTGTTTTATGGGAGATTTCAGCACCATTGCTTCACCTCTCAATGAGCTTACAAAGAAGGATGTGCCTTTTTTTTGGGGTACCGCACAAGAAGAAGCCTTCACAGTATTCAAAGATAAGTTGACACATGCTCCTTTACTCCAACTTCCTGATTTTAATAACTTGAATGTGATGCTAGTGTAATTGGATTAGGAGGGGCATTATTACAAGATGGCAAACCTGTTGCATACTTTTCTAAAAAATTGAGAGGGCCCAGTCTGAACTATTCTACTTATGATAAAGAATTATATGCTCTTGTTCGGACCTTAGAAACATGGCAACATTATTTATGGCCCAAAGAATTTATTATACATGTTGATCATGAATCTTTGAAACACATTAAGAGTCAAGCAAAACTGAACCGTAGACATGCTAAATGGGTTGAATTTATTGAGACTTTCCCTTATGTCATTAAACACAAGAAGGGTAAAGATAATGTTGTTGTTGATCCATTGTCTCGTCGTTATACTATGCTTTCACAAATTGACTTTAAAATATTTGGTTTGACACCATCAAAGATCAATATGTGCATGATGCTGAATTTAAAGATGTATTGCAGAATTGTAAAGAAGGGAGAACATGGAACAAGTTCATTGAGGGAGTCCTGGATTAGGGGGTCTCCGGACAGCCGGACTATATCTTTGGCCGGACTATTGGACTATGAAGATACGAGCTTGAAGACTTTGTCCCGTGTCCGGATGGGACTCTACTTGGCGTGGAAGGCAAGCTAGGCAATACAGATATGCATATCTCCTCCTTTGTAACCGACCTTGTGTAACCCTAGCCTCCTCCGGTGTCTATATAAACCGGAGGGTTTTAGTCTGTAGGACAACATACAATCATACATAGGCTAGCTTTTAGGGTTTAGCCTCTCTGATCTCGTGGTAGATCAACTCTTGTACTACTCATATTATCAAGAATAATCAAGCAGGACGTAGGGTTTTACCTCCATCAAGAGGGCCCAAACCTGCGTAAAACATCATGTCCCCTGCCTCCTGTTACCATCTGCCCTAGACGCACAGTTCGGGACCCCCTACCCGAGATCCGCCGGTTTTGACACCGACATTCATCGTTAACGATGGATTTGTGTTTAGTGCTAACAAGCTATGCATTCCAGCTAGCTCGTTCGTTCTTATCTTTGCAGGAGGCGCATGGAGGAGGATTAATGGGACATTTTGGCATGAAGAAGATGGAGGATGTACTTGCTACACATTTCTTTTGGCCAAAGATGAGATAGGATGTTGAGTGTTTTGTTGCTTGCTGCACTACATGTCAAAAAGCTAAGTCACGACTCAATCCTCATGGTTTATATATGCCTTTGCTTGTACCTAGTATTCCTTTGGATGATATATCTATGGATTTTGTTTTAGGATTAACTCGAACAAAGAAAGGGAGGGATAGCATATTTGTTGTCATGGATAGATTTTTGAAAATGGCACACTTCATACCATGTCATAAAAGGATGATGTTGCTAATGTTGCTGATTTATTCTTTCGTGAAATTATTCGCTCGTAGGGTGTGCCAAATACTATTGTTTCAGATCGTGATACTAAATTTCTTAGCCACTTTTGGAGATGTTTATGGGCTAAGTTGGGGACTAAACTGCTTTTTAGTACTACTTGTCACCCCCAAACTGATGGACAAACTGAAGTAGTCAATAGAACATTGTCTACTATGCTTAGGGCTGTTTTGAAAAATAACAAGAAAATGTGGGAAGAATGCTTGCCTCATGTTGAATTTGCTTATAATCGTTCGCTGCATGCTACTACTAATATGTGCCCTTTTGAAATTGTGTATGGTTTCCTACCTCGTGCACCTATTGATTTGTTGCCTCTTCCATCTTCTGAGAAGGTTAATTTTGATGCTAAACAACGTGCTGAATTGATCTTAAAAATGCATGAGTTAACTAAGGAAAACATTGAGTGTATGAATGCTAAATATAAACTTGCTGGAGATAAAGGTAGAAAACATGTTGTGTTTGCACCTGGAGATCTTGTTTGGTTACATTTGCATAAGGATATATTTCCTAATTTGTGCAAATCAAAGCTAATGCCACGTACTGATGGTCCTTTTAAGGTGTTAGAGAAAATAAATGATAATGCATATAAACTTGAGCTGCCTGCAGATTTTGGGGTTAGTCCCACTTTTAACATTGCAGATATGAAGCCTTATTATGGTGAGGACGACGAGCTTCCATCGAGAACGACTTCATTTCAAGAAGGGGAGGATGACGAGGACAACAATACCATTGTTACATCCACAACCCCTGCTGCTATACATATTGGACCAATTACTAGAGCTCACGCATGCCAATTAAATTACCAGGCACTTCCGTTTCTTGGTAATGATTCTAATATTCGTGAGAATATGATGTTGCCTAAATTGGATACATTGGTTTTGCTTACAAATGAAGGGCCTAGCTTGGACAAGAAAGATGAACCTTGGAGTTAGTTCAAGCATGGAGATGATGGCATGCGCAAGGGGAACAAGAACAGAGTTACAAGTGATGATTTCAGGACTTTGAAGCCACCATAATGAGTGCATGAAGCCTTGGACGAAATATACAAGATGCCACTTCATAAATTTCGTCCAGAGGCTATTTTAGGTGCTGCGTCACCTTATTACTGGGCTAGGCCGATGTAATTTTGAAATACTTGAGTATAGGCTATTTTTAGAGTCCGTGTGTGTGGGGAAGCAAGAGTTAGGGTTGGTTTCGGACCCCTCCTCCAAGGGCCACAAAATTCCCCCTCTCCCTCCATATATATAACTCTTAGGGCATCGTTTAGACTTTGGGTTTTCTTTAGATTAAAAGTTCACCATAGCGGCAACTTCGCGTACTTCGTTTGTGTTCAACGACCAGACCAAGACGTCATAGAACCCCACTTGATCAATAAAGCTTTCATCTTATATTCGCAATATCCAGATTGCAATTTCAGTTTCTTGCTTGTTCTTCGTTTGCTTGCAGGAAATAGACCCTTGTGGTTAGGTTGATCGTGTTCCAGCGTTGTCAATAACCTCTCGGAGTTGGTTTATTGATTGCTTAGGCGCGACGTCCTCGCACGTTCGTAGTCGGATCGTCAAAGTCTACTCCATCATAAACGATAGCCACCATCTCATCGAAAGACGGGACACCTTTGCCTCTATCACATCCTCGTCTCCACCTTCTCTACTTGCAGTTATCTCTTACCTTTACATTGTGAAAGCTTTACTTGTGTTGTATTCTTTGCTTGCTTGAGTTGCTTGTGTTGCTAGCGTCATATAGGTTGCTCACCTAGTTGCATATCTAGACAACCTATTTGTTGTTAACCCTAACTTCTTAAGAAAATTTAAAAATTGTAGTTCTCTATTCACCCCCCTCTAGTCAACCAAATCGATCCTTTCAATTGGTATCTGAGCCTCGTCTCTTTTTAAGGGTTTCATCACCAGAAGAGTATGGTTGACACGGAGGAGGAAGTGCCCGAGGCCATGGAGTTGACTTCGATCACACGAGAGGACTTAAATGAAGCTATGGCTTCACTTAAGACGTCTATGACGACCGAGGTCAAGTCTGTTCTTAAAGAATTACTTGAGGGGTTGAAAAATTCTCCTCACCCATTGCTTGTGGTTAACCCCACCGACTTGGAGTCAGAGGCCAATTCCGGTAAGGAAGCGGCTAAAGGTAGTCAAACCTCATGCCCTCAAAACAAGAATGGGACAGGAACCTTTGCCTCAGTCCCCCTTCCCCCAGTCTATGGAGGGTCGGTCCATACACTTCATATTAACCACCTTGGTCCTCCTCCTAAACTTGTTAAGGGTTATTTTTCTAATTGGTTTTTTCACATCAAGTCTCATTTGAATGGAAACTCAAGAAATCTTTGGAGAATCATCGAGCAAGGCTTCTACCCACATGATCCAAACAATTTCACCCCAAGGAGAGAGGCGGACAATTAATACAACCACTCCACTTTGTTCATTCTTCAAGCCGTGATTCCTCCCGAAGATCTATCTCACTTGCATCCCTTCACTCGTGCAAAGGATTGTTGGGAACACATCATATCTTTATACAAGGGTAGCTCAAGCATCCAACGGTCCAACTTTGAAGTGGTCCTTGATGAGGCCAATGAATTTGTGGTGCTAGAAGATGAGTATCCTCGCACTGCAAAAAAAAAAGACACATTCGTGACATTTTGGGCCGAACAAATTTTTTCTGTCATGCTTATGACACTTATGACGATAATTGTGACAAAACACGGTATCATCATAGATGTGGTGGGATCCTACTTCTATGACAAAATGGGCTTTTCGTCCTGGGCGGGCCGGAGATGCAGCTGCATGACATTCTTTGGGCCATCCATGATGGAAAAAACTGTGCTAGAAGCAAGGGCGAGGAAAATATCGGGGAGTTCCCGGTTACGGTGGGTGGTAGGGGCCGAGCGATGCACAGAGGTTTGTGCGTTTATCTCGTACACGTATGCGCATGTGTGCGAGGCGTTGCGCTCTAACTGAACCCGAGCGAGGCGTTCGCCTACTGAACCCGAGCAATTGCACTGCAGGCTACACGTTACTAAACCCGAGCGATCAATCGATCTGGCTGTTAACTGAACCTGATCGAGCGATTCTTCGCTACTACTACTAACTGAAGCCTTTCAAACCTGCTGCCTCTTGATGAACAGTGAGCGTTGTTGGGGGGGGGTGGATGAACAGTTCCCGGTGGGGGGTTGGATGAACAGGACCCCGTGGTAGTAGAGGTTGTTGCCGCTGGATGAACAGGACCCCGATCGATCAAGGCGGTTGGGGGTGGATGAACAGGACCCCATGGAGGGCTGGATGGACAGGACGACCCCGTGGAGGGCTGGTTGAACAATAGCCGGTGGAGGAGCGATGGAGGCTGGATGAACAGGAGCCCATGGATGAACAGTCACAGGTGGAGGCTGGAGGAGGTCGACGATGGATGAACAGTAGCCCATGGAGGCTGGAGGAGGTCGACGATGGAGATGAATAGTAGCTCGTGGAGTTCCGTTTTGCGCTACGCCACACCCGTCAAGATGAACATGACCCCCGTTTCGACTGTAGTGCTCCAACACAAGTCCGTTTCCTCCGTTTTGCGGTACGCCACACCCCTCCCGATCAACAGGACCCCGTTCGACCATAGGCACTCGAACACAAGTGCATTTCCTCCGTTTTGCGGTATGCCAGACCCCTCCCGATGAACAGGATCCCGTTTCGACCATTGACGGTCGAACAGAAGGCCGTTTCCTCCGTTCTGGGTACGCATGGCCTCATTTCGATCGGATGCTCCGTCGAAGCCGGTTGGCTCCCGATGAACAACACGTGTTCTGTTGCCTCCCGATGAACATGATGACATAGTTTCTCTGTTCTGACCCAGCCGGCTGGCTGCCGAAGAACAGGACGTCGTCGCTGCCTCTCCATGTACACGAGCCCTGGCCGTACGTATGCCCGAGTAGGCGTTCGAGACCCTGCCCATATGTATGTATGTGGCCGTATTTACTTCCTTGCACCCTGGTTGTACATACGTGTACATTCTATGTGCACGCCTCTACTACGGCACATGCCCTTCCTTACTCGGCCACGGTTAATCGCTTCAGCCTATAGACAGACTACGTACGCTTCAACCGGGTGGGTCCTGACTGTTAGCAAGGATAAGGAGGCACTTCCTTGCGTGCGAAGATGTAGCATGTGGGTCCCATCAGTTAGGAGGGAAACTTTTTTTCGTGAAATACGGTGGCCCGTCCGGTGGGTCCCTGCTGTCAGGTGGAGGAATCATTATTTCACGTGTAATAAGGTTTAACTTCCTTGCTGCTACCATGGACCCAACTGTCAGCCTCTCCACGTACAGTACTCTTTCGATGGAAGTTGTTCCTTGACCACATTGACCACGCCGCGCCGAGAGCACCAAGGCAGTGGATGGGGCGAGGCCTAGGACGGGGACGACACAGAGTCGGGGAAGACGCGACAGTGGATGCCCACGCGGAGAGGAGTAGGACGGTTGACTGGTTCGGCTCTGGTGTGAGGCTGCCATCACCGCAGGGCCTGGCCAACAGTGGGAGTAGTAGGGGGCGGTGAGGCCTCCGCGGCAGCACAGCCGACCACGGGAGGCAGGAGCACGCGACATGGCCGGTGCTGGTTTGGGCGGCTGGAGCAAGAAGACTAGAGGTTGAAGAAGCACTACGGCCGTTGGATGGACATCGTAAGGTCAATGGAGCTAGAATCGTTCATATTGACTAAGTTGACAAAGCCCTCCATCCCCGTCAACTTAGTAGGCCCGCAAGTTAGCCTCCCACTATGATGGGTCCCAGCTAGCAGGGGGTATTCATTTTTGTGTGTGTTGACCACGCCGCGTCAAGCGCATCCAAGGTGGTGGACGAGGGCGAGGCCCCGGACTGCAACGAGCCGGAGATGGGAAGACGCGGGAGTGGAGTCGTAGACAAAGAGGTGTATGAGGGTTAACTGGTTCTGGTGCGGCGTGGTTCAGCAGTCAGTGGAGAAGAACATGAGGTGTGGAGGGATGGCCTAGCCGGTGGTGGGGTAGCACTTCACAGCGAAGCATGCTAAGCAGAGCTGCTAGCAGTAGGATGTGGGAGTAGGCAGTCCCGCCAATGCTGGAGGAAGAAGATGAGTGATTGAAGATGGAAGCCGGTCGTTGGATGTAAATCCAGCGGCTAACGATGTTAGAATCATTTGTTGACTAAGTTGACAACGACTTGCGTTGGCTTCGACCTATTGGCCCACATTTCAGCCTCCAAAAATGTGGCACATATTCAACCCATTTTTTCAGAATTTACTGTCCATTTGATCTTTTTTTGAGAATTACAGTCCATTTGTTGGGCTGGGTGAACAAATAATGTAGCGTCCATGCGACCCATTTTTTTAAAACTACAACCAATTTTCACTTTCTCAAAATACACGAATTTGCTGGGCTGGCTGAACAAATAATGTAGCGTCCGTGCGGCCCATTTATTTTTTTCCTAAAAAATTACAGGCCATTCGAACTTTCTCGAAATACACAATTTTGCTGGGCTGGTTCTAATTATAATCACTGCTGCATCATGCTGCTAACGCGACACTAGGATCAGAGACCCTTCGAGAAACTGTGTGCGATGCAATAATCGCAAACGGTGTTGTATGAAAACCATCAGAAATGATGCAAAACATTTGCGATGACTGATACATCAAACACGGTTCAGATTATAGTTGCGTGTGCGATGAGGGGCATACGGTTGATCTGTACGAACTATTTGCAATGAGACAGAACAACAGAAATGGGCAGCTAGATCAAGGTGTGTGTGATATACGGCATACAGTTCACTCCGATGAACCGTTTGCAATGAGTGTGGTGAACACAAACGATTCAGCGTAACAAGATGTGCGTGATACCCAGCAAACAGGTCGGTAATCAGAATTGTGTGCAATCATTATAGACAGCCCATACGGTCTTTTTTGTGAATTGTGTGCTCGTCAGGGCACACAGTTCAACAAACCAACCTATTGGAGATAATGTAGAAGATCTCTGTCGAATACATATTACTAACCATCTGCGATGAGATTGACAGGATAAATAGAGATATATATAGTCTGCTTAATTTAGTCCTTCTTCTTCTTGTTGTTCTTGTTGGATGGCCCCGCAACATCGTCTTGGTGAGGACGCTTCTTGCTGCTGGTCGCTGGCTTTTCATCGCTGCCACCGTCGTCATCGTCGTTGCTGTCGTCGTCGTCCTCCTCCTCGTTCGACCATTCCTCCCCATCATCATCGCCGTCTTCTTCTTCATCCTCCGATGGCTCCGTGTCCGTCTGGTTGTCGTCTGACGACCCCGGAGGCGGTGTCCTTCCATGAACCGGATATAATCGATGTCTGGGCTTGACGCCGGACTCATGGAAGACGAGCGGGATGATTTCGATGTTGACCTATCATCAGGCGCCAGACTGTTGGCCGAACTGTCGTCCTCGCTATTGCTTGACATGGTTGCAGAGTGTGTGCCAGTGTGTAGCACGGCCTACCGGGGACGATGAAGATGGTGGACACTTGTATGCAGAGAAGAGGAACTGCCAATTGAAGCGGGTATTCAAGCGGGGGTTGACGTATTATCTAACCGCTGATATAATCAACCGCAATTATTTGTATCCAGTCGCTCCAAATTCCCGGGGTTGCGCAGGACTCCTATTGGTTATTTGGCTGGTTTCCTTTTTCAGGACAAAAACAAGGAACGAGTTTTGGGATTATGCACCGGTACCGGTACAAACGGAGTAGGACGGTTGGAAGCAATACATTGACCTCTTCTTATTGATAAAGCTAGTAATAATCAAACTAGAAAGGAAAATAAAAAAGACAAAGAAAAATATCCACATGAATCTTCGCGTAACATCAATGGCATAGGACCTAGATGTGCATTACTTAGAGCACATCTAGATGTGCTTTAGCAATACTGTCAAACAAAACCCTTAATCATCATTGCAAATAGCGCATAGAACATGGTTAATGCGACAACTACAACTACACATGCTAGTTCCTTCTTGTCTCTTGCTTTCATCTGTTGCCTGTGATTGATTCTTTCTTGCTTCATCGTTCTGATTGTACATTCCAGATCAACCAGTTTCTTCTTCATCTTTATGTTATCTTCTGCGAGCTTGGTGATAACACTCCGAGCCCTGCCATGCCATTCTTCATACATCCAGTTAAGAAAGACACAAGCCTCATATCCCTGCCAATGTTAATAAGTATTCTGGATGAGCGATGGCATTAACTGAAGTAAAATGATGAACTTAATTAGCACTAACCTCTAAGGGGAAACTGAGAAACCTCCTGCCAATGTCGAATCCCTCCATGCATACACGTCAAGCGGGAGTGTGCCCGTGCACACAACTCAGCTTTTGGTACTTCTCGGTGGCGCAAAACTCGGAGTCAAACTCGTGTGGCGGGAGTCTGGAGTCAAGCTCCGGATCCGGCAACAGATCGCTTTCCTGGGGGTGGGGTGGGGTGGGGGGTCATTCAGGATGGATTCAACAAGGATCTATACTTTGGACATGCTAAATAAGATCGGGATAAATTGGAACCTGACAGGACGAATCGGATCTGTAGTACACTTGCCTTCTGATGACCTTAGGCAAGTGCTCGGCAGTGATACGAGCAGGAGCAGCACACCAAAACCATCAGCACCACTCGTCCACATTCCCCCAATGTCAGCGCCATGCGAGGGAATTTGGAGGCTATGTAGGGATTTGGGGCAAATGGGGTAACTGTGGAGATAAGCTAATGGTCGGGAACTACTAGTGGCACTATATATATGTTGTATATGGTACACTGCTTGTACATGTCTTTTGTGTTGGGTATTACAACGTCACACATGATTTCCGCACCAAACCGTGTGAGAAGACAACGTAGGTTAGACACGGTTGCCGTTACATAATCGTATGTGATGTACTACCCTGTCCATATAATTGAGTTATTGTGAGATATCGTGCAAACAGCCGCTCCGTGGATATCCGTAATTAAAAACAACCGCTCTGCATATAGAGATGGCGGCGGCGGCCTAGGCAGCGGCTATCAGAGAAGAGGTCAATCCTCGGTCGATGGGCGGTGGCGGCATCATAGGAGGTCAATCCTCGGTCTGCGGCGGGAGATAGGAGGAGCTCAACCATCGAGGTCGGCGGCGGCGTGACTTGAGCACATCCATCGCGGTCGATGGCAGGATAGTGGAGGTCGAACTTCAGGCGGCAGCCGCACTAAGCTTTGCTCCTCGAGCCTGCTGTCTCGGCGTGCCGCCGCATCGCGCTTGTCTGTCTGCTGGGTGGAGGTTGCCGCACAGCTAATGAATTAAGGTATTGTTTTCATGAGTGGCTTAATTAAGTTATTCAATTCCTAAGTGTAGTGCTGTACTAGTACTCTGCGTGTAAATTGACTGGCCATTAATTTTTGTCATTGCACGTCTGGATAACAACATGGAGCGCCCTTAGTAATTATTAAAATAAAACCTTGTGATTTATGCACACATCTCTGGGCAACAGTTAATCCGTGTATTAATGTTGTTGTTTTGTTTTTAATTACTGATGGTGTCTTGGATTAGGGGGGAGTCACCACGTCGTCTCCCGATCAGTTAGATTGGGCCGAGGACCCTGTGGCCGCATACTCATGGGCCAGTTCGGACAACCCCTGCCACATACAAGGAAGACTCCACAAGACTTGGCGCCCAAGACAAGGACTCTCCTAAACCTTAGGCCTCCGGTGTCTTATATAAACTGAGGCCAGGCTAGTCAATAGACAATCTCATATTCATTAGATCAGTCTCATGGTAGACATATGTACTCTGTACTACACCCATATGAATACAATCAAAAGCATGACGTAGGGTTTTACCTCCATCAAGAGGGCCCGAACCTGGGTAAAATGTCGTGTCCGTGTTACCATCGCTCCAAGACGCCTAGCTTAGGACCCCTACTACGAGATATGCTGGATATTGAACCGACATTGGTGCTTTCATTGAGAGCCTGCTAGGTGTTCGGCGCGGTTCGATAGGATCAAAATCAACGATCAGGTTCTATCTTTTCAATCTAGATCTGTTTTGTAAAAATTAAACATCTCCTGTCAATTGGTACTGCCGGTTCATGTAATTTTGTTTATAGATCGGAATTGGGACCAGCTGTCCTTGTACGACAAAAATTCATCAACAATCGCCATCATATACGTATTTTCTAGGTTAAGCAGATTATTCAAGTCGGCGCATTGGAACTGGCTGTACCCGGCCATCCGACCATAGTGGACCCCAAGGCAGGGCACCTGCTCGCTGATGGCCGCACATGCCTCCACAAAGCTACTGGCCTGTTCAATGATGAGGGCCGATGGCTGATGCCCTCGTGCAGCACACTTCAGGGAGATTCTCTCATTCTCTTTTTTACTTTCTATTTTTTAAGTGGCAAGGTTGTTGCTAGCCGGGCCATTAGTTCCTGTTAAAGCATACGATGTCCTTCCACCGCGACAGCAGGTGCGAGACAAAAATCATCCGAATACTAGCACACTTGGCACCAGTACAACATTGCGATTGGTGCTTTCCACGAAAATTATATACTAGTACTAATGATTGGTGTTGCAGCTTCCAGTATGAACAATTAGGCATTTTTTCTCCTATTAAAGTTGTTCATGCAGATTAGTACTGTCAGAAACCTTTGTACTGGTAATTTGTACAATTTTACGCACAGGTTGTTGATGCTAGCGGTTCACAATCAGATTTCGACTCTAGCCGATGACCTCCGACCCGCGTCGACGTCCCCGTGCTGTCAATCTTACTTTGGGGCAGAGGCCGTATTTATTTTATTATTTATGTAATCTTTGCATGAATTAACTATGCAAAGGATTTATTATTATTATTATTATTATTATTATTATTATTATTATTATTATTATTATTATTATTATTATTATTATTATTATTATTATTATTATTATTATTTGGCTTGCACTACTTTGTGTGTGCAGGCAATCTATTTAGGCTGGACCGCGCTAACACCTCGGCAAGTCGGTGTCGCCGTCCCGCCTGTGTCGGCCAAGTCATAGCGTCGCATCGACGCGCGCCCCCGTGTCTACTTTTCCGTGTTGCCACGCCGCCGGGCCGACCTCGACACCCAGGAAATCTACTCCGTCTGCTTCACTTCGGCAAACCGACATCGTCGTTCCAATTGGCTCGTGTGATCACCTTGTTGGTTGAATTGCCATACCAACATGTTCGGTTGCCTCAGGGACTTCGGCATCGCTGAGAGTACTCTACCTTATCGAGTGTGTGGCACACGGGCCATATTTTTCTTATTACTCTTTTTGCATAAATTATTTATTATGCTATGAATTTTTTAATTTATTATTATTACTATTATCTCTGGCTTGCACTATTTTCTGTGCATAGATAAATGATCCGGGTTGGGCAGTGCTGTCACCTTGGCGTACCGACCTACCACGTCACCTTGGCCGAACCAGGGCTTCGTCATCACTTCATTAACTCACGCCGGAGACTTCGGCGTCACACTGCTAGCCTGCTCCGTCGCCTCGGTCGGACTGGTGTTCCACCTCGCCACATCGGCCGTACTACGTCGCCACTTCAGAGTGCCGAGCTATTCGCTCCGCCACCTCGGGACCGGCTCGGGGGCTGGGACCTTGTCCCGCATCAAGCTCGGACCGCGTCGTCAACACCGAGCGCATTAACCAGCTAAGCCGCTTTCATGCTAAATTTTCTTTCAGTTTTAAATTTTGTTCGGTTCGACCAAGCATTATACTTTTCGGCACAAAGTTGTTTGTGACAAAGTTCCTTGTCAAAACTTTGTTTGTGACGCGCATATTCAAATACCCCGTTTATTTGGGGGCTCCCTTGATGGAGCTTTTCCTCTTGCATATGATTATACTTGTACGGCTTCGTTCCTTGTTTGTGTATTACGCCACAATATGCACCATATTGACCTAAGCGATTTGCAAGCTCGGTTGCCTCGCTCATGTGTTTACCCCTATGTTCCCGATTGTTCGGCTAGGGAGTAAAGGGAGCACCTGTGCGATTGTCACGACCGGGTCATCCGAGCTCTGACCTCAGACTGGGTGAAGCCGAAAGCTAGTGCTCTTATTGTTTTCAATCATGGTCGACACACAACGGAACTCATGAGTACAAAAAATCTATTGCACAAGTCTCATAGTAATAATGAGCACCGAAGAAAGGTATCAGTGGGGGTACTATTTTCTTCGAAGATGCTTCTTATACTTCGTCAGTAATATAGCATAAGTTCCCTGAGCACGCTTTGTCTGTTACAGCCTTATGTCCTGATTGCCTGGTCATCGGAAACACCGTCGATACTCTCGACAGGTGGAGTACATGACACTTTTCGGTCCTTGGCCGAAGAGGGAGAAGCTGACGGTCGGTTAAGACACGTTTATAGTTCGGGTGAACACATATATGATATAAGTACTTCGATACATACAATCATTATACATAAAACTCTTTTACCCAAGTCACTTGGGGGCTCTTAAAATTTATATGAGCTATTTTATAGTAAATGTGTTTTCTTCTTGGTCGTTGCAAAGTCTTTTTCTACCGCTCCTTTTTCGACTCTAGCTTATGGTCAATAGCCGGATATCCTGTCTTCTCTCTGAAAGCCGCTTGAGTTTATTTTGCTAAACTGACCTCGGAGAAGTACTCTGCCTTTGGGATAAGGAGCTTGAAGCCGTAGGCTGACCCGTGTGAAGTCTTGAGATCGGATGTGTCATGTTAAAGCACGAAAGAAGCACATTTTTTTTCCAATTTTCGGTTTGGCACCGGACACTTGATGTTGTTCGGACGTCAAGTTTTTACTGACTTTTTTGGTTTTCCAAGCTTATGGCACTTTCAAACTATTTGTGTGTTTTCAGCACAAGTCTTGCAGTGCAACACCGGACACCTTTAGAGATTCGGCAAAAACATTCTCGGATATTGCTATATATGCACCGGTTTCGAATTGTGTCTTTGGTCAATAGTTGGGTTGCCCGGCTCCTATGCTTGCCTCCTACGTTCCGCTTTGTTCGACTAGGTGTGCAAAGGGAGAACCACTGCGATTGTGCTTCCATCTCACATGGTTAAGCACCTTAGTGGAGAAAGCCGAAAACTGACTGTCACAATAAGCGTAAATTGGTCAGCGATCCGATGACTGTGTTAAAATGACGGGCCATTCATAACATTGACCGAAGTGTTTACGGCTTGACCTCGACTGTCGCCGAACACTACCGGGGGCTAGTAACTGGCCTCCCAAACTAAATCCTCAATATTTTGCTCTTACATTAGAGCTGAGATTTCATGATCATGCTTAGCATGACAACCCAAAGAAAGGAACCGATAGCGAGACTATTTTCTTTGGAAGACATTTCTTATGTTAAACAGTAATATAACATATCTCTCTGCGTACCTTTGTATATCAAACCGTATGGCCAGATTGCCTTGTTTGTCGTAAATCTTTTCCCTCATAAAGGCTTTATAAAGTAGGACAAACACTCCTCGGCTACTGGCCGAGGAGGTGGAAGCCGATGGTCAGTCAACAAAGTTTTGTACAATGCGGATCCGAGCATTAATGATGTAAAGTACTTGGATACATAGAATCATTACACATAATTTGTGATTTTACTCTGGATATCGATCCTTAATTTGGCTACCCGTGCCCGCATTAAGGCTCGGGGGCTACTAGGCTTCGGGCTTATCATTTACTGATATTAAAGGGGCGTATTGATCCCCTGATCTGGTGTTGCCACCCGACCAGTGTCTCCGGGGCTACTGCATTGGCAATCCAGTGCAGAAAATTTAAGTGCAATATAGTTTTCAAGGAGATTATGATCCTCAGGTTGGTTGGCCGCACCCAAGCTGAGTCTCGAGGAATCTGCACACCGCTTTTTGTGTCCCGAAGTATTCTGCCGAGCTAGGTGTTGATCCTCAGACCGATTTTGCAAATCAACCTGAGTCTCAACGACTACTGGGATCAACGGTCTTATGTCATCCTTCAGGTGCATCTCGGGTTTTAGACCGATACACACCTTGAGGGCTACTAGCTATATATCTCGACAGAGAATAAATTGCACCAATAAAAAATATTGACAAAAAATCGGCCCACAGTCGGGGTGGTGCACCACCTTGAGAGCAGTCTGGCATAAAGCTCGGGCGCTAGTGGCTAGCTCCATAGAGGGCCTTTCCGGCATTGAGCTCGGCTAAACTCCTTCAACCTTTTTGAACCAATGTGATTTATGACACCTCGGATACAGTCCGGCGTTGGAGCTCGGATACAATCCGGCGTTGGTGCTCGGCTACAAAAGATACCTCAAATGCAGTCTGACGTTGGAGCTCGGATGCAAGAGGACACCGCCGCACGGGGACAACTTCAAACCCGAGGTGTGGCATAAAAATAACAAGGCATTGATAAAGGCCGGAAACTTAAAGGGGCTCCTCGGATACCCGACGTGTAAACTCTTCGGGTTCACTTTGGCGATCCTCAAGATTGAAGATGGAAAGATTTGTTGAACCATTTTTCAAGACCGACGACTGAAGATGAAGAACAGTTCAGAAGAATCGAGGAGCGTCCCCAACTTGAAGACCGGTTCAGGGGGCTACTGACGGTGTCCTGGATTAGGGGGGACTCACCACGTCATCTCCCGGTCAGTTAGATTGGGCCGAGGACCCCGTGGCCGCATACTCATGGACCAGTTTGGACAACCCCCGCCACATACAAGGAAGACTCCACAAGACTTGGCGCCCAAGACAAGGACTCTCCTAAACCCTAGGCCTCCGGTGTCTTATATAAACCGATGCCAGGCTAGTCAATAGACAATCTCATATTCATTAGATCAGTCTCGTGGTAGACATATGTACTCTGTACTACACCCATATGAATACAATCAAAAGCAGGACGTAGGGTTTTACCTCCGTCAAGAGGGCCCGAACCTGGGTAAAATCCCGTGTCTGTGTTACCATCGCTCCAAGACACCTAGCTTAGGACCCCTACTATGAGATACGCCGGATATTGAACCGACAATTACCATTCGTCTGTTGTAGATGGAATGATCTCGATGGATGAAGAATCGCAAAACCGCAGATTTTATCAGTGGTATGACAGAGTTCATGAATTTGGTTGAAAGTACAAAGAAGAGAATTGGTGATGTGGATTACATCCTGTGTCCATGTACTGATTGTGCCAATGCAGAGTCACATGAAGTTGTAGATGTCCAGATGTGTCGGATTTCGGGTTCCGGCAAAACCCTTGAGGTTTGAACACTGGGGCGCACGAAGATCTCTCCCCCTCTCTAGCTCGGACACATCATGATCTCACGGCCTAGCTCGACGAACCCAAAGAACAAGAGACACAAGAGTTTATACTGGTTCGGGCCACCGATGTGGTGTAATACCCTACTCCAATGTGGTGTGGTGGATTGCCTCTTGGGCTGAGGATGATCAGTTACCAGGGAAGAACAACCTCCTGAGGAGAGGTGCTCTTATGCTTGGTGAGTGTGGTGGTGGAATGGATCTGGTCCCAAGGGGTTCTCTAGATGAGCCCATGAGATCCCCACCCCCTAATGTGGTGGCTAGTCTACGGCCAATTAGAAGGGGGACAACTAGTACAAGCTATCCTGACAAAAGTAGTCTTCGCCTGCCAAAGGCTCTGGTGGTGACGCCGTCTTGGGCTCCACGGTGACCTTCGTCCTGCTGGTCTTGGTCTTGTTGCACCGATATGGAAACTTTTGCTTGATGCCTCGGGACTCCTCGCCTGTGCTTGCCCCTTTAGCACCAAAGAGGAAATGAGGACACTGCACGCACTAGCGCCCGCCGGGCTCCCGCTTGGCTCCAGTCGTCATGGCTTGCGTCACAGGAACCTCGTGAGGTGTCCCTTGCCTTGATCTCTCCGCCCCTCGCGAGCCGGCCTGGTGAGGCCGCCCTTGAGGAGGTATTGCATCGTCCGCCTCGCGAGGCTTGGACCCTCACGAGGGTCTTGAGTGTTTGCTGGTGAAAATGGGCCGTACAGGGCTGCTGGTTGAGCCACGTCGCGGGCCGCAGGCAGGCAAGTCTGGGGACACCCATTCCCAGAACATCGACAGTAGCCCCCGGGCCCAAGGCGCGCTCGGGCTTGGCTTCGAGGCGAAGCCAAAAGGCAAGTGCGGAGCGCCGCGGGCCCTAACAGCCTGCGGCCCTGCTTGACATGTGGCGATTAACTGGATGTTGGCGTCTCCGCTTCCCCATGCCGTCTTAGCAACTGCCCGACTTGTGAGTCCTTGCTGCATGTAGAAAAAGATCATTATTACCTTAGATCGTGGAGGCCAGCGGTTGGCCTCCCCTTGGCTATAAATGGGAAGGGGGCGGAGCCCCTATCACCCATCTCTTCCTTTGCTTCTCCAGCTCCTTCTTCCTCCTCGCTCCACTGCCGGCTACGAAGAGGCTCTCGGCTGCGGAGAAGGGGAAGGCTCGCCAGGAGGGGCCTGGCTCACCGCCGCCCAAGAGGGCCGTGGCCGCCCCGCAAGCACACCATGACCCCCGTCGCGGCTACTCGTGGCCGCGGTGGCGCTTCTTCACGTGGTGGTGGTCGGCCAAGTCGTGGGGGCCCGTCAATGAAGGGAGGCGCGCCGTGGTCGCGTGGCCGCCCAGGCCGCACTTCCACTCCATGGAAGTGCTTCCGGAGTTTGTCGTGTGGTCAGAGAACCCGGCTGGCACTTGGCTTCAGCTCCCGCGCTTCTTTGTCGGCGAGCTGCCAGCCACTGGTCTAGGTGATCTTTGGCTGCAGGCGGACGGCTGCCGCGGCAAGGCTTTGTGGGTCATGGTCGAGGTCTCCGCCGCATGCAATGCAGTCCTGGCCCGCGGCTGGCAGACATTTGCCCGCGAGGGCGGCCTGGGCCGGCGGTGCTCCCTCCATTTCAAGTACAATGGCAACGCGACCCTCTATGTGAGGGTGTTCGGGGAACATGGCCGCTGCATCGGGGGTTGCCCCGAGGACAACGACGGCGGTGAGGTGCTCGGCCATGGCGACGGCCACGACAAGAGTGAAGGCAGGCTCACCCTCAGCGTCGGCTAAGGCTCGTCCAGCTACGGCGACTCTTCTTCCGGCGACAGCTCCAGCAGTGGCGGCTACAACCAGCTACCGCGCCCGCTTCGAAGGTGGCAGCGGGTCGTCTCGTCGCCGCGCTTCAGTGAAGCACGAGGAGGCATCTGGCTGAGCTCAGGAGAGTGCCACGGGACCGTCCTCGCAACTTGCCACGGGAGCATGTTCTGCTTTTGTTTTATTCTTCCTTTCCTTCCTGCATTAAGAGAGAGACAAGTATGCGGCCCCACTAGGGCGTGCAACAATTATGATTTCTATGTGGCTGTGCTATGTTTATCATTCCTGTGTCATGTTGCAGCGTCACGTTTTATGTATGTGCGTAGGAATAACTTAGCTTCATGCGCCTGAAGTAGTTTCTGCCTCGCAAGACGCATGTTCCCCAATGCCTGACGAGGCCTCCTATGCTCCGAAGGCATTTGAGAACTGCAAAAATTCACTAGGAAATTCTTATCCTTCTGAATCATGGTCGCAGGCACTGCCGGTCATGACCGAGTGCTTCGTATCGCAGTACCCGGGGGGCACGGATTGAGAGGGGTGCGCCAGCTTGCGAACTCGAGCGAGGGTGCCTTGCGAAAAACAGGAAAACAAAAATGCTCACGAGGGTGCCTGTCCAACCCCCTCGCGAGGCATGCGAGGGAGAGCACGGGTCAAAAAATGAGGATCCGAGAGCAGAAAAGGAGGCAAAAGGCAATGGAACCAGGCCAGCAAGGAACACAAGAAAGCAAATTCTCATTAAGAAGGGGCAAGCCAACTACAGAAAGCAAATGAAAAGCCACGTTCGGCACCTAGTCTAGTCTTCTTGTCTTCTCACCAGCGCGGAGCTAAGTGATGCCACTAAGACGTGGGAGGCAGCCCCCGAGGCCTGAGGGCGGCACTCCTGAGACTCCGGGGCGTGTACAACCCCACTCATTATTACTGAGAGTGTCACGAGCGGAGATCTTCACAGGCACTGGGCCTTGCTTCATAGGCACCGGGCCTTGCTTCATGGGTAGAACCTCCGGATGTGCTAGATGTTCTAGGCGTTCTGGATGGGATCCCGTCCTACGTCTCCAGGCGCGTGGTGCCAGGCCTGGAGACGTGGGCGACCCGAAACGGGCCCTCCCACATGGGTGAGAGCTTGTGCAGCCCTTCCCTGGAGAGCACCCACCTCAGGGAAAGATCACCCACCTCAAGCGTCCTGGAGCGGACACTGCAACAGTGGTACCGCCGCAGCGCCTAATGGTACGTC